>NW_009937859.1:0-49622 GCF_000696875.1 Nestor notabilis
ATTATTATTATTTTCTTTTTTTTTAGAAATATCTTTGTTATCTTGTTTTGTGCCCATGGCTTAGGCTTGTGATGTCAGAGTCTGTCTTGCTGACCCTTTGTATAGAGATGTTCATAGAATCATTTAAGTTGGAAAAGACCTTTAAGATTGAATCAAACCGTAAACCTAACCCTGCCAAGTGTTTTGCTTGATGAAGAATAATTTGTCATTTCCTCGGAATGAGTAGTTGTTCATTATTAGCAAAACAAAATTATTTTTCCTGTTTACAGGCTGAACAGTCAAAAGAAGAACAGAAACAAGGTTTAAGTGCCGAGAAATTGATGAGGAAAGCCTCTAAGGATGTATGCCGGTTACGGGAGCAGAGCCAGAAAGTGCCGCTGCAGGTGCAGTCATTCAGGTAGGGCCTGTTCTGCTTTTCACACTCTTTTTAATGTAGTGAAGTAACATGGACTATTTCTAAGCATAAAGAGACATGCCCTGTAATGTTGGTCAAAATACCACACACCTTAGAATTGCAAGAATCATCATACATTTCTTAATACAGCTCAAAGTTGATGTTTCAGAGGATTGGGCCTCAGTAACTTACTCATGTGGCAGCAGTGGCACTATTTAGCTGAGCTGTGGTGGTGAAGAAAGAGAGTGAAAAGTTTCAGTCCTCTGTGTGGCATCTGCTGTGGGCAAGCATGTGCGTGACCATTGCCACAGTTCACCTCATCCGCAGCAGATTGGCAGTGGGCTCAAAGTCATGGATTTTTCCTGGTGGTGGCAGGTGCCTGAAGCAAATCACCCCACAGGGAGAAGTAGAATAGTATACATCTTAGGATTAACCACTACTTGTGCCTTGCTCAAGACTTAGTATTCAAGAAAGATCTTGAGTCCCTCCTCATTTGTGTTTCCCTCCTCCTTTTGGTGGTTGGAACAGCCACCAGTTACGTGAACCAATATCAAGTGTTCTTGCTTGGCATAAGCCACAATGAATGCTTTCTATCTCAAACCTTAATTCTAACTCATCTAACTTCCCAAAGGGCTGGCTAGTAAGTGGCAGGCTACCTGCCCAGAGGCCACACTTCTGTATAAAATTAACATAAAAATTTGGAAAAGCCAATGCTTACTTTTCCATACAGGAATGCTAATTTACTGTATTTGTCACTAACACACGTTCTCAAAGTTTGACTTCTGGATCCTGTATAGGAAATTTAAGTCAGCTGCTAATGAACAGTCTATTGCGAGCAGCTTGAGAAATCCGTAAGTACATAGGGGCCTGTGAGGCACATAATTCAAACCACAACTGTAAATGATGTAGATTTGAAGCAAAAAAAGAAAGGGGTTTCTCAGCAAAGCAGTATTACAATTGAGGTATTTATTCTCAGTATGAAATTGGGAACATCTTCAAACAGTTTCCACTTTCAG
Organism: Nestor notabilis; assembly: GCF_000696875.1. Lineage (NCBI taxonomy): Eukaryota > Metazoa > Chordata > Aves > Psittaciformes > Psittacidae > Nestor > Nestor notabilis. Next base: position 1,411 of record NW_009937859.1, read on the forward strand.
TGCAAGTGTTGACAAAGAGTTTTGGTCAGTGCTGGTCATTTAGCAGTCATTACAAACAGATTGCTGCCCAAATTTACAGGAACATGTAAGCTCACAACATCATTCCCCTGCAAGAAGGGTATCGTAAGATGCCATTCTCCTTCATCTTCTGATAACCACACAACTAGCTGAGGAGTTCAATTTACATAGTTGATTCTGCTCCAAGCTCCTGTTTTTGATGAGAACTCAAGCATCACCAGTGGAAAGCATAGTTAATCTACTGGACAAGTAGCTACCTCCAAAGGCTGAATTGTACAGGCCCTGCTAGTTGGATCTGTTACAGTGCTGTGGGCTCGCAGACTAATCACGCAGAGGCATTTTTGAAGCTCTCAAGAAGAATGATTCTTCTGAGCTTTAACTTTTAAGCCCCAAAATACTTATCATCTGTTTTGTAGGCTGCTGGCAGACAGGCTTGTGTAAACTTGTTATGCCTCAGTAATCTCTCAGTTCATAGGAGACAGGAACGGTTACAGCACAGGGGAAGGAAACTGGAGAAGGGGCTGACAATTCTGCTTCTCTGAGTATTGCCCAGACCCAATTATTTTACTATTTCCGCCCCTCTCCTCCCTTTTCCTAAGTCAGGATAAAATGGTTTGTTTTGCCTTTTTGTCCACCCACTGCAATACCATCACAGGAAATTCAGTGACTAGATCAGTATTTCAGCTGGATCACTGCAGTTATAAAATATTGATATTTTTTTTCTTTGTCAAAATTGGAGCTGCTTTTTACATAAATCTGCCTAAGAAGGGAATTATGTCAGAATGCCACGTTTGTTGTAAATAAATTCACTGTGTATTTTCCTCGCTGTATATTTTCCAAACCTATATTTTCAAGAACTACGCTGTAGCATTAGCAACTCTACAGCAGATGACATTGGAGTCATGCCATAAATAGTAAAATAATAACTTGTTTTCCTTTCTAATTTCAGGGAGAAGATAGCATACTTCACAAGAGCAAAGATCAGCATACCAGCCCTTCCAGCTGATGATGTATAATTACGCATTTTCATTGAAGTGTTTTTCCACTTGCTCATCTCTTTTCAGATGAACTTAGTTAGTAGTTCCAATGACCTGCTTTGATAGATCTTGTATTTTACATTCACTATTGATATGTTTATTTGTAAAATATAGTGAATTGAATTGTTGTATGCTTAAAAAATGGCAACACCCCCCCCCCCAAAAAAAAACCTGGAAAACCAAAGTAGATTAATTTTGGTATGCAGATGCTGATTTTGTACAGTTTGTATGTATTGCATGTGTTTTTATTTTGTAAAGATGGAACAAAGGAACAAAGGCAGTACTAAGCATGTATCCTGTTGAACTGCACTGTGTTGAGAAATATTACGTTCAACAGAAGATTGTTTATCTTTTCACTATTTTCATGTGAGCAGACTGTGAAGATGGCTAATTTGCCATGCAATATTTTTGTACAAGAGTGTGACTTTTATAGTTTAACCACAAGCGTAAGCTCCTTTCCAAAACATCAAGGCTGCCTCACAACAGCTGCTAGTTAGATCCATCACTCACATTGGAATTTTGTTTCTGAAAACAGTCTTTTGTTTTTTAATGTTTCATAGGAAGAGACAAAGTTCAGAGTTTAGTTTTGTGAATGTACAGTACGTTAACCTGCACTAAAAGGTTTCTTGCATCTGCGGGAGAGTGAGAAAGGCAAGGCAGACAAGTAACCCTAAAAACTTACTATGAGACTACCAAAAGGGGCAGCTGCTTTCTGAACTGGAAGCTAAATCAAATTCACTATACCAACATTGAAATTAGAATAGTCATATTCACTGCACACTTAAAAATGAGAGAGAGTTCCTCTATCTTAATCTTTTGTCCTAGAGGCCTCTTATTGCCAACTAGGAATACGTTAAAGTGTTTGTTAGGTTTACAGATACGAAGATGTTTCCTTAAAGTATTTGTACCAGGAGAAAAACCTGTTACATGCTCACTGAGACATCAGAAGTCTTGTTGGTAAGGTAAACCCTTCCTGAGAAGGTAAAGATCCTGACTAGAAGTCTTCACATATTTTGGTACAATAAGTAACATTTTATAGATACACATTGGCCCTGCACGCAGTTGGGGGTGCACAGGTTTAATAAACAGATGTTGCAAATTTGCCTTCCATGAAGCAGCCTGCTAGGAAGAAGCGCAGAACATGAGGTGCAGGCATTCAAGCAGCGCTGTCTTGGTAAAGCAGTTGGGGTCTTATTTTCTGTGGGTACTGTGTGAGTAGGTGGACATTGCAAAAAAAAAGAATTAGTTCATTTTCTACTTAATCTGTTGCACTGGGATGTGTTGAATTCACTGGCTGAAGTTTTCTTCCCCAAGCAACAAGCCACATGCTTCATGGACTTCATCTTTCAAAAAGGCTGTAATTACTTGGTGAGAAAATGGAAGCAAATATAAACACAATATGGTAGCAGCTGTCTTAAATTCAAAGTGACAATTCTGTGACAAGAGGTCTGTGCAACACCCAAGGGTTTTCTTATGCACAAATTCACCAGTTCACTTAAATGTACAGCCAAACATGCTATTTTGGGCAAGATGACCGATTGAGCATCCTTTATGAGTGCCCCATTTGGTGTTTGTTTCTTGGGTTTGAGATAACATTAATGTTTGAAAGGTCAATTTTGAAAAAAAAAAAAAGAAAAAAAGAAAAAAAAAGGCAAATTTTGAATTATTTAATGTAGAGGTGAAATGAAGGTTGACAGTTTCAACTTCTCCATTTGATTATATGAGTTGTTTGTAGAATGATGTTTAGATGTGTACTTTATGATTTTTCTTTTATTTATTTACAGTCTTATTTATGTTCTGTTTAATGTAGTTCAGTTCTGGCCATAAAAATTTTTGACATTAAGGATACTGTAAAAAATATTTAGAACTGTCAGAGCTGTTTCTCCTCATGTGTTGAATAGTAGTCAAAAGAAGTATTATCATCTGATTTGTAAGCATGAAGCAAGGTCAAAATGTAAGGATTGCTGGCTTTAGCTTGCAAAACTCATTTAAAAATGAGAGACTTCTACATATTCATGCTCCTTGTTTTCCAGATTGGTAAAGTTGAACATATTTATAGGCAGCTTTTAACATTTCTGGAGTTTTGGGGTTTTTCTAACTAATTCAGATTATTCACACTTGAAACACTCAATAGAATAAGCTAAAATAATCCATACAGGTAACGCTCCATCAGTTTAAAATTACAAATATTACTCCTGAAGTGGAATTTACTCTGCACAGCAGGGTATAACGAATGTAATTAGTTCTATTTCCAGGTACCAATGTCACTACAGTTGCATATATCAAAATCTAAGTATCACTGGTACAAGAATATTTAGCCAAATAAACAAAGTTTAGCAGAAAATGTAATAGAACACAAATCAAATAAATAAGATTTGTTGGTTGGGTTTTTTTTTTACTATTGCTATGTTTATACTGTGTTAAATATCAAATGCTCAGGACTGAACTAAGTATTTAATCAGGTTATATTCTGAATGTGTTTCTGTTCTAATTTTGTCTGTAAGAGTATGCAAGTACATCACATAGATTAACTTGTCTCTGCACTTTCCATGTGTTTCAGTGATTGGAAAATACATTTTTTTTTTTTAACAAAGTTATTTTCCAGACCAGTGTTTTATTTAATTCTTTTATTGCTGTTCTGTGTCTTTCTATGCTCTTTGCACAGATGGCTGCTACAGCTTTGTCAGTGTAAAAATCATTGCGATTTATAGAAAGTTGACATCAATCAATGATGAGCTTTAGGATAAGTAAAACTGATTCATATATTTGAAGTTAGCTCTTTACATTCATTAAGTAAAAACTGCAGTAGCAATGGACAAAGCCAACTCCGCACTGGACATCTCATCATTATTGGGAAGTAGAGGAGTTCCTTGGAGAGAGAGATTGTGCATGGATACATTCAGTCATTCTCTCTCTCTGGAGAATAGCGTATTACGTGACATTATGCCTGAGAACATTTAGTTTATTGTGGCTGGTACAGGTCCAGGGAACTTCATTCAAGGTTGTCCTGTATCGGGTTTTTGTAATGCATGTTGAACTGACGCTACAAACTGTTTCAGGACTTAAACTACTATTATTTTTGTACAAAAAACATTGTTTAAAGCAGCCCCAGTAGGAGTTCTGCCATTTAAAATACAGTCAAGTCTCCATGTGTGCCTAGAGATTAAGACTTTTATACTCATTTATCCTAAAACAAGCAAACAAACGAACAAAAAAAAACAAACTGCAAAATCAAAATGTGCAACTGATCAGATTTTGGGGAAATGGAGTGGTGACTTAGATCACCATAGCTCATCAATTAATGTAATTAAAATTGAAGTCCTGATTAAAGGAACTACTTGGGAAGAAGCAATCCCCCCGCCCCCAATCTTGTAAACAGTAACCTGGCAGCTCAGCAGACCTTTCTTGCTGTAATGCAAGAGTAAAAGCTGAAAACCTGATATCTACCCTTTCTAAAGTCTTCCAATTTCCAGCTGTTGATGGGTGTATGCCATGGCATACTGCTCTGGTAGTTTATGGTCAGATGAGCAGCAGATTGTGGAAAGGAGATCCCCCTAGAGTTCTAAAAAATGCACCAAGCTAACCACAGAACAGTACATCCCTCATTTCCCATCTGGGCACAACCTCGGGGATGCTTTCATCCCAGAGTTCCTGGGTTATGGTATGGGCATGGCCAGAACTCTGGGTACCCACAGAAGTCTTCCTCCAAGTAGCAACAGCTGTTTCTTCAGCTTCAGCTCTGTACCCTCCATCTTTAGGCAGTCCAGACCAAGACGAGAGGTCAAAAGCTCAGTCCGTTTGATGTAGATACTAAAATCCTAGAAATCTTTAACTCCGGAGGCAAAACTAGGAAATAATTCAAATCTTTACCCTGTGTTCCTCCTACGGCTTGGACTGTACGGGTCTCCCATGGTCCAAAGCTTCAGTACATTTAAGTCTAAGTTGTAATTTTGCCAGTCTGCTAAATAGTTACAGGTACCAGTTAAAATCAATGTAGTCAGACTACAGAAATCCAACTAACTGTAGCCTGTGGACCAAGTTCAATTTCAGCAGCCACAGAAGCACTACACCACTTGCTTTTGCAGACACTGTTCTCAATTCTTTGTCATCCCAAACATAAGCAAAAGTTAAAACAATGCTTTAGAAAGCATGGAATACTCCTCCCTCTCCTGCTTTGTGTTGCCTGGTCCCAGTTGCTGTGTTTGAGGGGCAGGGAGGTAGTGTGGTAAATCAGTAGCTGAAGGGCACAGCCATGGCTGGGCTTTCACTGCTTTTTTGCTGTGGGTTGGTTTTTACACAAAACATATACTTTGCTTTCCATCAACCTAGCCCTTCTGCTAGATCTGGCATCTCAGGTCATTTTTAGATGAAGTTTTAATACCACATTGATGCAAATGAAGCTATCAATCATCTGCTGTGGAGCCAGTTAAGTATCAGTTGTTTAAAGTCAAAGGTTACATGTTCAGAATAACACGTTGCTGTAAATGAACGGAGTTTAAGGCGCTTTGACAGGATGCCTGATGTTTTAATACCTGTACCAGGAGAAGTTAATGTAAGTATTTTATAAAGCAGCATTTCTCAGCCTAGTTTGGGCGCATGAAGTATGCAGGTGCCAGAAACACTAAGAATAACTCGCATGGGAAGCTTAATGTGCTAGACAGGGGAAACACAACTTGCTGGGTATGAAGCACCCACACTCTTAACACCCCGTGCACAAAAAGACATCTGCAAAGCTTGCTAGAGTTTGAGAAACCTACAGTTTTCTGAGCGTAATGATTTCCAAGTACACAGAAAGATGATTCGATGCAATGCATGTATTTAGACTGTTCAGGATTTGAAAACTCAAGTTTGTACGGCACTGCATTAGGCAAGTGGAAAACTGCAACAAGGAGTCAAGCTTTGAGGCTCATTTAATCAGTTACATATAAAAAGGAAGCACATTTTGGTTAAAAGCCAAGCTGTAAGGGAACATGCATATTCATTTTCAGGATTTTACAGGGCAGTTGAGAAAGCAAAAGCACCTTTTCTGTGCAGTCTATGAAAACTTCAGCGTTAGGCTGTGAAACAAAGTTTTAAACAGTTCTGTGGGTGAGAAAACACACCACCTTCCAATACCAGTTAAGGAGAAAGCAGACATAAGTTTAGGAAATCAGCTAGGTAACAAAGAGTCCTTTGAATTCCTACTGGGACAAGCTTCTTTCTGGCTTGCACTGGGGTTTGAAAAAGATAGGGCAGTCTTTCTGTTCTGCGTAAAACCTTCCGTTTTAAGGCCTAGTTTCAGTTTCCAAGTGTTGACACTGATCTTGCTGTTCTGCTACTGCGTAATGGACCGAAGATGGATGGACTTCAGTTGAACAGATTGTGCAATTAAGTAGGGATCCTCCTAAGATAAGACAAAAGCCAGCAAGCCAGCCAACAAACAACGCTTCCCCAAAATCCCACCTGGGAACAATATCTGGTATATTCTCATCCCAAAACTCCTGGACTGTGGAATGGGCAACCCAAGAAACTGGGACAATAGCTGTAATCCCCGATATCCAGAAGAGCATTCCTCCAAACAGCAACAGCCGTTTCTTTTGTCCATGTTGTCTTTCACCAATTTTCAAACAGTCCAACCCAAATCCTGAGAGCAAGAGGCCAAAAAGCCCCGATCCATTGGAAAAAACCATCAAAATCCTAGAAATCCTGAGCTCTGGAGGCAAAGCTAGGAAAGAATCGAAGTCCTTGCACTGCATTCCCCCTTCTTCCTGGACAACACAAGCTTGCCAGAGTCCCATGGTCCAGATCTCCAGTTCATTCAGTTCCAAGTTAAGATTTTTCCACTGGGGTAAATAGGTGGTGAGACAGGATAGGACCCATCCCAACAGAGAGACCAGTATGCCACTTAATTGCATCATTGGTTGATAAAGCAAGGCCATTACGAGAGCAGAGTCCTAAAAGCTTGAGGAGGAAGGTCTCCCCAGCAGTTCTGTAACAACCGCTACGTTGCGTGATGGTGGAAGCTATGATTATTTTAGTTCTCTGCTGCCCCAATATAAGCCCTTGCTATTAACCCTTTGTGAGCTCTGAAACACTTTTTTGTTCTTCTCGAATATAAAGTTTCACATAAAGGAGGAAGGACTTCACTAAACCATGAGTTAGGCTTTCCGATAAGGATTTGATCTGGTACCTTCCAATTTGCTTGGTAAAATTATATCCCAATGCCTGATGATTACAAGCCTGAGGATGAACAAAGAAGGCTCTATGACCCCTCACCCTAAAACACAACAGAAATCTTTGTGCTTCAATACGGATTAATTAGATTTTAAGTGGTGATAAAAAGGCAGCTCTGTGTGCAACAGGACTTCATTGTAATAGCTAAATTTGAGATTTCAGGGATGTAAATCAAGGCCTTGTAAAGAAAGGTAGACTGTTTGCCTATAATCTTTATTCTTAGACTTCCTCAACATACATAACGGCTTATCTTCCACTGCCCTGTTTTATGTCCCCAGCACTGTAAAAGACACTTTGTAAAAGATCCTTACGTTTCACATTTTCTACATTCATTTCTTTTAAAATGGGCTTTGTTTTGACTGACCCTCACGGGGGAAAAGGAGAAGGGTATGGTGAAAGTACCGTAGAAAACGAAATCCTAGACATCCCTCCACCATAATGAACCCAGACAGATCATCAGCCAGCATAAACTTTACTTGCCCCAGGACTTCAACAACACCACGGTAGCAGCTTACACCAGCTCAGAGTGTCCCCTTTCCTAGAGACTACGTCCCAGATGGCACAGAGTGTTTATGCTTAGTTTCTAACAACATTTGGCACTCAGTGCTCCCAGAGCCAGCAATGCCTAGTACCTTTCTGATCAAAGCAAGGTACCGTTATGCCATTACCCCATTAGGAAACCCTGCTTTTAACTGCTCTCATATCAGCTACGCTTGTGCTTGTCTACAGGGTCAGCAAGGAGAACATTTGTCTGCTGTTCCCCACTCAGATATAAGAGCATGGCCTGTATGGGAGAGAGCTGAGCAGTATGAAGACATGCACACGTGTATGACCCAGAGATGTTTTCCAGTCTTTCTTGACTTCATATAGTCTTATCTTCTCAGTTGCGTAAAATGGGTTAACAGGTAATGGAAAAAAACATAACTCTATTTTTGAAGGTTGCCAAAATCCTGAGGGGTACCAATAAGAAATTCCACTATGAGAAGATCTCCTCTTCCTCATTTCTGTGCTGAGGAGTCTTAACTTCTAACCCTTGTGGTTTTCCTGTCACAAGCTTTGATGAGCCAACACAAGGAAAGATGATCTGTTTCCTTTCTGCTTGTGTATCAACCCAGTCCAACAGTTTACACCAGGTCAAAAAACTACCGTACACAAGAGCAGGAATCACCAAGGATATTGCTAACAAAACTGGGAACGAACAGATGCAAACAAGGCTCTAACTTTGAGCATCCACTAGGCAAAAGAAGAAGAAAAAAGACCTTGCATTCATTCAGACTCCAGCTTGTATTTTCAGATTTGGCAGTGTCATTTCTCTCCCGTTTCTCTGTTCAGAGCAAGAACACTAGTTCTGGAAACCATCACCACATTCAATGAGGAAATTCCACAATGGCATCTGAGTATTTTTTCAGATGAACAGCTAAACCTCCGGAGTGCTTCTGCTCATTCAGAGGCTACACACTTACTTGGCTTTAAGATCACGATTATGCCAGACTATTACTGGAAGCATGTTGCACTTCTCCTGTCTGTGAACATTTAACATCTTCTTCTTGTGCTTTCACACTGTATGGCATTAAGAGCAAAGATCAAGCATGTGAAGTCCATTCATTTTGCTAATGTTAACCACACCTGGAGCAGTATGCCAGCCTTTAAATTTTAGCAAGCAGAAGCATTGAGACTGCTGCATCAGTAACATCTGCCAATTACATTCTGCAACTTAGTATTAACCATGCACTAATTTAGAGCAAACAAAGCAGCTTCCTTAAACTATCCTGTGTGAGATTATAAAAGAATCCTTGTTCCCCTGGGGTGAGGAAAGCAAGACTTGCTTTGTCACCAGGATAGTAGCAAGGTCTGAAATGCCTTTACCTGGAACATACTGACCTTATCAACATCTCAGCCAACCCACAAACAAAACCAGATCTTCCATCTGAGGTGAGATATCTAATTGCTGGGTCAGTAACGCCTTAGTCCTGTCTTCTTGCACACTTACTTCCCCACTGTTCTTTCTTTCTTTTTCTCACATCTAAACATTTCTCATTCCCAGAATGGTTTTATTTTGGTAGACTTGTGCCTACATGGAAGGTAATATGACAGAGCTACTGCAGAGCTCAAGGGCTTATGTTGGGCTCCCATCAGTTTCTGCCTTACTGCTCAGGGTAATTTGAAACACAAACCCAGGGTGCACTGTTACACTGCAATGGCAAAAAACATCTGCCGACATCTGAAATAGTGCCCCTCAGTGACCGCTAGAGCAAAGAATTCACAAAACAGACAAGTGAATGCTTTGTTGAGAAGTTACAGCAGAAGGGGCCAGCCCAGCAGAGACAAAGCAGATCATCACTAAGGCCATACCAGTTCTTCTGACCCACATGCCAGCCGTGCACCACTGCCGATGGGCTTACACTGCTGGTGCACCAGGGCCAGCATGCGGAGAGCAAGGCAAAGCTGGGTTGAGAACTCGGTGAGCACTCAGCAGCACTCAGAGCACCTCAGCACCTTCAGAGGAGCCAGGAAGGGGCTGTACAATCTTCTCACATGGGAAAAAGGCACTGGCCCTCTGAATAGGGCCTCCCTCCTCAAATGGGCATATTCCCAGCATTTCAGTAGTGCAAGGACTGCCCAGCCCTGCATACCTTCCCTCTACAAACACTGGATGTAATTCACTAAGCAACGTCTATTGAAGCACATTACGTATGCAAAAGAAATGTGTTTCTGGGAGCAAAAGGCCTTGCTAATGGTTTCACTTCCACAAGATTAATCAAAAGCTGGAAATAAGACGTCACATAGGATTAATGGCAGTTGGAAAGATGTAGAAGGGAAAGGCACTGAAAGAGTCAAACGCAGCAAGGTGAAACTGCCTATTTCTGCTTTAGGGACTTATTCAAAAGATTGAAATGGGAGAGGGCACATTTGCCAACATTATACTGGAAGAATAAAGAGTGCTTTAAAGCTCAGTATGTCAACATTTGCAGAAACTTTTCCATCACCATCCCAATCCAGGCTTCAAAGTGAGGGTTGACTGGGTTAGAAAATTAGCCTTATTCTTCAGGGAACTATTTTTGATGTACTATCAATACAGGAGAATACTATAAGTATGAAAACTCTTGCCACTTGAACAGTGATTGCAATGTGATTTCCTTGAATGATGGAAGTCTAGGAAATTAACTCCTGAGCTGTGAAATATGTAGGCTTCTTTATCATTATCCATCCCTTATTATGAGATTCTGGTTTAATAGTGTGTTACACATATATATTTCTCTAATGCTTTTCATTTAACACCTGCAAACAATTATTATAATAAGATTTCTCTCATTCCTTTAGATGTGTTTCTTATTATCAGTAATCTTATGTGAAATTATTTGTAGTACCCAGTAGAACCTACATGGGGAATTATTGTTGCATGACAACAGGGATTACAAAGATAATATGGACTTCTTAACCATAAATTAGAAGACTGCACATACTTTTTAACATCAACCTAGGCAGACTGGGAAACGAGCCGTGAGGATTTCTGGCAAGTGAAGGAAGTGTGGGGCACCAGTGGCACTCTGCTCATCTGCCATAATTGAGATTTGGGGGAAGGGAGAAAAGCAGCTGAATGAATTTGTGTGAGTCATTTGAAATATGACTGTTCTTCAGATTCTAGTGGGTTAAACTGTTCTAGTGTTTTACCTTTTAAGGTACAGGAATCTAGGAGAAGAACGGGAAGATCTTTCCTAGCAAGCAACTGTTCTCCCTAATGCTGCAGACCTTTTTGGCTACAGAAAAAACAAAACCAAACCTTTCTGCTGCTTTTCCTCCATTCCAGGATTTAAATAATTTAAATATCTCCCCCACAACTGAAATCTAAGCAAGCTTATAGCTTAAACAGCTCATGAGGTCCTGTCAGTAACAAACTAAACTCTTAACATTTGTCAGTGTAAGTTAAAACTTAAATATACACTTTACTGTCAGCCTCCATCACATTAATCTCTACCCCTTCTCTCTACCCCCTCTCACCTTCCCTACTCTACATCAAAAAAATCTGAAAGGTCTTTATGTACTGAGGTTCTCTCAGGGGATCAGTGAGGAGGAAGCCAAGTACAGCTGCCTACGGCTACCCCTGAGGAAAGGATGGGTGCAGGGAGGGAAGGAGGAACAGCAGTTTCCTCCCTTCACTTTCCCTTGGCCCTCCCACCAACCGTGGCCACCCAGCAGCATCTGATTAATTCTGCATCAGTAGATTGAAATAATGCCTGTACATGTTCACTGTCAATCCAGGGATAAATAACTGCTGATGACTTCTAATATCATGCCTCTGCAATAGTTACGTGATAGTTATTTCTGTTTTAACGGATTGATGATGACTGCGTATTGGAAAGATACTTAGTATCTCCTGCAAAGTATCATGCACTTTCTAAACACACTTACATAGAGGTGAGGGCTACCTTGGTGCCATGGAGTCAAGCATTTAGAAAGAGAATGCTCTATCCTAAATGAAAGACAGTGAAGAAGCTTAGGTTCTGAGTGCAAGAAAACAATTGTGAAGATTATTACAAGTGGTATTTCCCGATACAAAGATAACCCGTGTTCCCTTGAGCAGACATCTGCTTTGAATTCTTTGGTCAGTCACAAGAGCCTACTTTTTCTTTTACACAGTACCCAGCAAGAGATACTGGGAAAGTGACTATTCTGTAGTAAACAAGTCTTTGTATTGTTTTGTACAAAATCCCATGTAGACAAAAGGTAGCAACTGTATAAGTTAAAGGAATGTATAAAGACAAATCAGACATATGCATTACTGAGCTTGGTACACATTTGCAAAGCTGTATTCACTAATACAAGAACAGCAGTACTAGGCCAGGCCAAGACAAAAGTTTATCTAACCCAGCAGGAAAAGCCTATAACAACATGATAAGGATAGATTGATATTGTCTCCATCCTACAGTGTAAAGACCTGTGAGCCTGGACTTTAAGCCTACATCCTTATGTCTAGTAGCCTAGGGGACCCTTCTCCCAGGAATTTGCTCCCAAAGCACATAGTTGCTGCATCCAAAGCACCTTACAACAATGACTTGCACAATTAAATTCTGCCTTGCATCATTTTACTCCCTGTAATTATAAATTCACTGCTAGATCATTTTACCTATTAGTCCCTAGTTCTTATGTTCACTATTCTTCTCTTGTGGTTTAACCCCCAACAGCAACTAAGCACCAATTAGCTGCTCACCCACTCCCCCCATGTCAAGACAGGGGAGAGAATCAGAAGAATAAAAGTGAGAAAACTTGTGGGTCGAGAAAAGACGCTTAACAGGTAAAGCAAAACAGGGAATTCATTCACTGCTTCCCATTGGCAGGCATGTGTTCAGCCATCTCCAGGAAAGCAGAGCTCTAACACATCTAGCAGTTACTTGGGAACACAGATGCTGTAACTCCACATGTCCTCCCTTCTTCCTCCTTCACCCAGCTTTATGTGCTGAGCATGATGCTATATGGTATGGAATATCCCTGTGGTCAGTTGGGGTCAGCTGTCCCGCTGTGTCCCCTCCTGACTTCTCGGGCACCCCACTTACTGGTGGGGTGGTGTGAGAAGCAGAAAAGGCCTTGACTCTGTGTAAGCGCTGCTCAGCAATAGTGAAAGCATCCCTGTGTTATCAACACTGCTTCCAGCACAAATCCAAACCATAGCCCCATACCAGCTACTGTGAAGAAAATTAAGTCTATTCCAGCCCAAACCAGCACACAAATTCGCTATCTCAAACCCATTCTTTCTGGTATACACATCTTTAATATCCTTATGCAGAGGTCTTGTCCATGCTAAGAGATCCTAGATATATGCAATTATCTCTAACCATATGAAAGAGTGGTTAGTTCTCTTGCAGTGATCCTGCCTTCCCACTGTCACTGTTCAATACAGTGTGCATGCTATCGTTCCTTAAGGGAATTAATGTGGGATTAAAAACCTCTCTTCTTTCACACTACTACTATAATGATTGTCTTAGTTATGTTCCTGTTCACCATACACTTCAGGACAAAACAAAAAGAAATCATTAAAATCTTTCCTGAAGTTGCAAATATTGTGAACAGCACCATCTTGTTGGTATCTTGGTATGCTGGTATCTCCATTTGGCTATTTTGGGAAAACAAGAACTCTAGCCCAAGAAGTAAAATGGAAAAAAGTGAATTAATTGCAGTCTGCTTGAAATCGAGTATCTTCCACTGTAAGATATGATCTAAAATGGGTATTTTTTTTTAATAGGAAGGATACACTCCCAAGTGGATGTACAAATGACTTTCCTTTAATATTCTGCCAGATGCACAGATGGCATGAGATTAGGAAAGTGCTCCTCACACCAAGTACATGATGATTTTCATAAAGTATAGTTTCAGTGGTTGGGAGTAATGCATCTATACTCATGTGAAACCCCTTTATGATACATCATATTACCATGCTTTCTCTTTACCTAATTATCACTTCTCTGCAGGACAACAATCACAGAATTTGTTGCTATTGTGGTAGAAGGAAAAAGGAGGCATTATATCCCTCAAGGTGTGCAAGTGAACTGCTCTGACCCACATGTCCAGTTGCACAAACGACAACCCACAGGAACACCACTGATGGCAGGGTGCAGAAATATTTTTAACCTGGGAAGTTTCCCCACTAAGGTGGAATAAAATTACATGTAGTTTCCATATAAATTGAAAAACACATAGAAGTCTTTTTTTCCCCCCATCTTTTTCTTACAAGACAAAACAAAGCAAACCTAGACTAACAGACAGTTACTTAGCTTTTCTTTAAAAACCTCTGCTGTCAGAAAAAGTACAGCACTCCTAAGCAACCTGGTTCTAATGAAGCTCTGGAATACAGATCACATTTCCTAAGGCTATGTACTTGTTCTCCCCTTTTGTCCTCCTTTCTTAAGCAATAGCATCTAGTGGTTAATGTCACAGAGATGGGCATTGTCTGCTCTCCTGCAAACAAGATTCCTCTTGTTGCAATCCCTGAAAGGAAGTAGCTTTTTGTTGCTGTTGTTGATGCCATCACTAAATCACATCCAGTTTATGATTTGCTGTAAGTTTGAATTATGGTATGATGTTCGCATTCCTTGCGGCACACACACACACACTTTCTGTCCTTTGATGATACTGAGCAAGGACCTTTCCCAGCTCCCAGCACATGTATGGAAGAAGATGGGGGCTCACAAGCATTCCCCTTCCTCTACTCCCTGCAGACATGCTGGAGAACATGTAGGTATCCCTCCACATGGCCCTGTCAGAACAGCCTTTGTCTCTTGCCTCTGCAAGTGGTTTGCTTTCAGAAATGTTTGATCACCGAGCTCTCTGCTGAACTCTTATTACATCTCCAGACATGAAAGACAGAGGCAGCCTTTTTCAGATTTCTGAATCAGAATCGAACTACATCCAAGTTGTGAAAGGCTGGAAGTGGGGTGTCTTCAGGAGAGGGAAGGATATAGCTTGGGAACATCTTGTTAAAGATCTGGAGCTCAGTTCATAATAATTGTGCCCGCATGAGGCATAGTGCGTATCTGAAGAAAAGGTGAGTCAGTATCTAGCTTTAGCACTTTATCCCTCTTAATTACAGAACGGTTACAACATCTTTTGGATTACTTTCTATGGCACAGAAAACATTAGCATGCTCGAATAATCTCACAGCTACCACAGAGGATATTTACCTTTCTTGTTGTCAGACTGTGTTCCATAAAACATAGCAGATACACTGGTTTCTCAGGCTTGTATAGGAAAACAAGGTTCTATCTCCAGTTGATCTGCAAAGCCAGCAATCCTCATGGGGCTGAGGAGACCACCTGGGATGAATCCAGTCAGAGGAGGGAACGGCTTTTATCATCACACAGCAACAGTGCTGCACCACAGCCCTGAACTCCCAACACAAGAGGATCTTCTGCCCCACTGTTGACCACAATGCTGTTATTTGTGCAAGATTAGGGCAAGTGGCCCAGGAAAAAGTTCTGGAGCTCTCATGGTGAAAAGATAACAAAAATCCTGTCTCCTTTATCTTTTGTGTGATTTAGTTTTCTGTATCAGAGAACAGCAGGAGTGAAAATACACTGTTGGAGTCCAGTAAGTGACCTAAACAACCAATAATAGATAAAAAGATCTTGGAGCGTGATGGAAGGAAGATACTCAAGTTTCAGTAGAAGGATCTACAGTGCCAAGTACTGCAGCACAGCCTGGGACTAGCACAATCCCGAATGCTGGTTGAAATAGGAATTAAGGGTAGAAATGAATTACTTTAGCAAACAGGAGCTACAGATGCATAATTTTGGAGTTTCCAACAGCTCAGGGAAGAAGCAGTAACTGATAGAAAGCTGACAGCTGCCTGAGAGCTGCCTACTAACATTTCAGTGTGAAGGCAAGAAAGATTTACAATCAGCTGGGCAAACTGGGACAAGAAGCTTGCTTTCAGTGTGCTTCACAGAACTGCTGCAAAATAAAGCATAAAAAAGATCTCTGAAATGCTACATATGTTAAGTATTAGATAATTCATATAGAAAACTTGAGACTCTGCACTGCCATGAGCATCAAACATAGATAAAAACCTGATTTAAAATTACCTATCTAGGGTCCTGAAGGCAAAAATTAAAATCATTTAGATCATAAAGCAAAGAAACCCCATTGTTAGAATTTAGTATGAGAAGCAGTCAAGGAGGTGGATTGTCGCAGGATTCCAAAGGCAGTTTTAGTCTGTTTTTGAATGGGTGGGGGCTGGGGAAGTTATTTATGAGAGCTCAAACTGATGGCCTCAGGTAATAAGAGAATTATTCTGTTGCCCAGACACACACACAGATTATGCCAAATCCCAGAAAGTGCATTAAGAGCACAGACTCCAGCGACACACCAAAGCACTGCTTAGCCAGTATCTGTTTCTGTCAGGGACTGGTAGTAGATGCTAGGGAAGAGCAGAAGAACAGGGCAAGCGGATCGTGTTCTTCCCTCAACATCTTTTCCAGCTTCCACCTGAAGGCAGGCCAGGGAGTTCCTAACTCTACTGCTGGTATCTTTATATTCAGTAGACCTAGTGTTCTTTCATCATCTTGCCCAAGCACTTACTGAAATCATGTTCAGGCCAAGCCTGCTGAAACCTCTTGCCAGTGAAACACTGTTAGCTTGTGGTGAAAGTCAGTCCTTTACCCCTTTTTTAAAATCAGCACCTAAATAAGTTTTCCTGCTTGTACAGCTTATTCCCTTTTGAGGGAGCAAAATACATTAGACAAGACATAATAGAAGGGTTTTCTAGTTCAGATATCCTAGCAAGCCTACTCTAGCCTTTAGAAAAATAGCTAAATGACAGGAATATATATTTAACAATGCCCACAGAAATTAAACATTTAAACATAAACAAGTGTATTCCTTTTGGTATGTCATTTAATAAATAAATGCCAAGCTGTTCCAAATTTTATTTTCTGTGAATCAGAGTTTATACTTTACTTTCAGAAACTGAATACTGTTTGCAGTAGCCTCATCTCATCTATCCTTAAAGCATAATGCTTACACTACAAACTATTTATTGTGATTCTGGAATAACTGGATAGTGCTTTATGCCTTCTGTTTGTTTTGTTATGTGCAAACTAGACACTAATCCCCTCTAGGCAGAAACAGAAAGACTTACTGGTTCTATGGAAGTGACAAGAACCTCAAAGGTACCATGAAGACATTGTACAAGAGTAATCAGAACCATAAAGTCAGTTTTAATGCACTGAAATGAACAGACAAGTCCCGAAAATTCATTAACAAGCAAACCTTAAATGAGCAGCCATGAGAAGACCTGAGCTTAAGTTTTGATCTCCACACAAACCGGATTGCTGACAAATAATCACAATTTATAGTTTCGTTATATAGTCTGGATTCAGTGGCACTCTAGCCCAAGCAAAGCAATATATAACATGCAGAACAAGGAGGATGACCAAGGGCTCTGGTCTTTTTCTCAACTCTGACAATGGACATACTTTTAAGAAGCAATTTAACCACATTTGCTGTAAGTACATTGGTTTTCCAGGATTCAGAGCAGAAAAAACTTCTGCACACCTAAGGTGGCCAGATAGAACAAAACAGAGCTGTGTAAGATATCTGTATAAGAAGCAATCTAATTTTGCATATTTATAAGGCAAATCATTTCACCTCCAAAAGAAAAAAGGCTATATTGGATGAACATTTTAGCGCACAACACATTTAGGAATAAGTCTAGCAGTGTCAGTATTCTGATGAGGAAAGTGGTCCTAAGGGTTGATACATCTCATGACTGTAGAGTTGTTAGTAGAAGAGAATTCTTTGATGTTTTATTTAAAAGCTTTGCTCAATAATTCAATAAAGAGATCTATTATAAGTCAGGAAAGAGTAAGAACATGCCATGAGTACAATCCAGTAATGAATAAAAAACAAACCAACACAAGGATAGCAAGTAACTGTAATTTAGGAAACATATAATTCACTATTTAACCCTACTGAATTAAGTTGCCTCAAGTATAAACCAGCATGAAGTCTTGGATCTGAATAGTGACCCTAGCATAACTCCCTCGTCCTGTGAGATTGAACAGATGAAAAATCACACAGCAGCTCCAATGTTTTTATTAACAGACATAAAACAGTCTAGCTTTTTGATCACCTATTGACACCAGATTTTTTCAGGATTCCACATGAGGCAAACATAAAAAGGAAAAGTAAGATGTATGTGTTCTGTTCCTTGTGTATTTCCCTCTCATCCCTGAACAAGCACTTCAGGTCAGTTAGGTACCCCAACGCCTATTAATTAATATCAAAATTCTGTTGCGCACAAATCCCAAGAATGGGATTCAACAGGATTTATCACAAAAAGAGGACAAAGAGGATTTACCTTTACTTTATAGAAAGATATGTTGCCTGAGTGCTCCCAAGTGTCGAGAAGACCATGCGGCACAACAGGATTAGACTTCCAGAATTTCTGGTGCACACCCCTCTGTGGCACCTCATTTCCCCTTCGAGCAGTCTATACTGAGTCTCACATACAGGAGATTAAAAACACTAACTTCTTACATTCCCCTATATCTTACCTCCTGCATTTTTTAGCAGGAACCACAAAATTATTTCACACAACCTAACAAGGAATCTGCTAGCAGCAAGAAAACCAAACCAAATTAGGAAATGCATTTCCACAAAGAGTCTTCCATCAAAACACAGCAAATATGGAAATTTCCAACAACTCAGCATGTTGCTACATTGCCATTTGCCCATAAATTCCAGTAATACATAGCTCTGGGATCCCATTAGCATCCTAGAGAGTAAATAACAAGTGAGCTATAAATCTCAAGCCCTATAATCACAGTCAGGGCTACCTGTCCCCAACCTTTGAACCCCAAAATTTTTTTTTTAAATTGCATTAGCTATTTTTCTTCTTATTTCTGTGCCAAAATAAGCAATTCAGAACTGAATGACACCTTTTATCAACTTCAGCTGCAAACCTATCATCTCCTATCATCTATCGCCACTCTCTCTAAACAAGACATCCAGGTAGGGTTAAAAAAATAAAATCTGGTCTACTCCAGGATCTGTTATTACAGCAGCAACATCATAACGAGATACAGAAGTCTGAGCTTTCCTTCTTTCTTTCCTTCCTTCCTAGTAATTTCTACCTCTTGCTATTCTACTTCTTATTATTCTGTGCATTCTGCTTCCCCCCCACAATACTTATTCTATTCTAGATAGTCCTGGCTGCCCCTTCAGAATACACCATAATTTGTCCCAGATGATCCTCTGTAGGTATTGATTAAAATGATAGTAATAGCCATCATCTTTCTTCCTGACCCAGGTACCACCGAGACACCCACGGTCAATACCAGCACCAGCCAGAACTTTGCACGATGTGACAGCAGTAACATTCGCAAGGAAACAAGATCTTGCTTTAATCAATCTCCTGCTGCTTTATATTCCTAATCTGCAGGCAAATGCCACTAGGTTGATATGCCTCAGGTAAAGAATAGCTGCCTTCATTTTATTATCCTAACAGGATTGTGGGGGAAAAAAAGAAAAAAAATCAATTAAAAACCTCCCTCCATGTCTTTAAAAGATTACTTAGGAACAAGCTCTGAGAATTATATAAACCTTCCTTACGCTACGATGTCAGGCATAACTGGAAAGCTAGAAGATATGGAAACATAAGCCCAAAGAACTAAATGGAAGTGAAGCAGAACTAAACCATCTCCCCTTAAGACTCTATTCTACTTACCCTTCTCAGTTTTTGAAAACTGTAGTAGAACTCTGTTCTTTTATAGATATGCCTTAAAAATTCCAGTGTAAAACTTCTCTGATTGCATAACAAGTCTTCAGCCTGAGACACAGGCTTACATATATGGCAATGGAAATTGGAATTTGCTCTGCTTGCCACTATTTAAATTCCTAAAAATCAGATCTGACAGTCATCAAAACTATGCTAGGAGTTCAACGCTAAAAAGGCATGTGTTGTAAAGAGTTGTGGTGGCATTTTAAAGCTTATTTTATCTGTAGAATAGGGGGTTTATGCTTATGCTACTATTGCCTCTAGGTACTCACTTTCAAGGCAGCTAGAACCATTTACTGTATCATAAACTAGCCCTGACTTGCCAGATTTACCTCTTTTTAAGTAAGGCTTGTTCTTTCAAACAAATCACGTCAAGAGTTACACACACAATGTTTTCTGTTCCTGTGTAAACTAATATACTTTAACAAGAATGCAGTTTTTACACCAGCAAAATGTAGAAGTGTATTCCTACAAAGCCATGATCAAATAGTAGTAAAATCATGCACAACAGTTCCAGAGCGTTCCCTACAAATAAGTTTCCTCTCCCGTTAAATGAGAGACATTTAGGGTGTTATTTCCAGACACCATTTATGTATATTCATAAACCAAAACAACTGGTTACATACCTTAGAGAAAGTTACAACAGACTATTGATTAACATTATACTTACCTCTTTTAAGTTACAACTTCCCTGATGTTATGACCTGAGCTGACAGCGTTTTCATAGATTAAGTTTTCAATTAAGTGCAGCTTGAGTTCTTCAGCATCTGAGAGACTAACTGCTAAACGTCCTTATTACATAGCTTACAAACATTTTAACACTAGTGCAATAACGGCGGACAAGTTGATTGTTATTGCTCTAACATGAGAAAGGGCATATGGTTCCTGTCAGACTCCTCTGTTTATTTCATTCTTACAGCTGTTCCGGAAGCAAATAGAAATTTTAGGTAGACTTCTCAAAACTTTAATTGGTTTCTGTATGCATAGCTATTTATGCTAAAAGCTTTCATTTAAACAAATACCTCAGTGCAGTTAGCACAATGCAAAAGCAATTCAGAGTCATTCACCATTTGTTTTTCCTTTCATTATACGACTGCTCAGTGATCCTAGGCACAAATGGAGCAGTGCTTGGAGACAAGCTATGACAGCATACAAAATGTTAGTGCCTGGTCCTGAAGGACTTTCAGTCAAAAAAAGATTAAAACCTTCTGTAATAGTTTCCCTGCAGGCCTGATGAAAAAGCCACATTTAATATTATTGCAAAAGTTCACTGAGGGTCCAACCAGTGCACAATAAAACTAGATGCTGTGCTAAGTAACAACACTTGCCTCAACTTTCTTTCCCTGCTCTTAAGTTGGGTCCCCATTCTTACCAGGAGTACAGCCCATGATCAGATGGGCAGCCTGGGGCTAGTTAAAGAAAACATTCATTCTCCTTAGCTCTCTGACAGCTTTTAAACAAACAGTTGTCTAAAACTGCTTCCAATTCTGGAACATTAGAAATGGTCTCAGTAAAAACAGATCTGTGAGGCATGGAAGGCTGGCAGCAATGAGAAACAAGGTGAATCAATGAAATTCACCACCCATTCCATCCCATGGAAGCTAACATGTCTCTTCAGACTGTAGCAAATACATCCTATTGCAACAAAATATTTACTTCATCACCTCTGGAATGATTATAGCATTGTCCCTTTCCCTGCCAGCAAATAAAAGCAGCAGCCTGGAAGTACAGGCAGAGTAGATTCATGCCTGGAGTACCAGCTTATGGAGTCCTGCAATTTCATCCAAATCTATGCTTCCAGTTTTTGATCATTCAACATAGCAACATACACTTGAATTTGCAGAAAGCCTAATCCAATTGCTCTGGCAAACACAAATCATTTACTGGTTGTGCATGGGTTGTAACCTCATGACCCGCTGCTAGACCCATGGAACATGCACGCCTCCCAAAACAGAGCTGTACATACAGCTTTTTGGGCTCAGCCAAAAGTGTTGCTCTACACTCCATATATTATGCTTACCTAGAGTAAAACCTGCTTGCTAGTGCTCCCAACATCACTCTAGAGGGATGTTTGGAAACACAGAGGGGCCTCACAGCATGGTGTATAATCAATTTTTTAGGACAGAATGGTCTTATAAATTCAAACATATCAAGCAAGATTCTGGGTGCACTTGTCATTAGCACACATATAGCAAGCAAATAAATCCTATGAGCACACATCTGTGCCTAGGCAGTAGTATTAAGAACCAGGAGGAGTAAGTGTGCTTCACATTTCTATTAGTAATATATTATCTTGCTGTAAATATTAACTTTGCTGTAGTTTAGACAGATAAATGCAAATTAATGGAAAGCTTATGGGAACACAAAGAGACTATGCTCTTAATGATTTTCTTAATACTACCTTTCAGCACACCAGTGGGAATTATGGAGCTATGCACTGTGAGATACTATTTCTAGTGCCATTAGAGCCCTAAGACACACAGATAAAAGTATAAGATGACATAAGTATGCATAAGGAGGATTTTAGTGACTTCTTAATCATAGAAGTGTTTCCAATACAATTGTTTCCGGCATGTAATTTAAATTGAAAGTTAACATTTAACAGGAGTAGATGTAATGAACCAGTTTCAACAGGATTCCTTATTAGAACACCTCAGTTTTGCCAATTAGCAGAAGCTAATGTTTTAATGTTATACACTGCCACAGTAGAAGACAAAAGTTCTGAACAGTTGGAAAATAAACAGGACTGCTTTTTTGTTCAGCCGTGTTTTGTAATAGAAACCAAACACAGTTTCTAATATATGCCACTTAAAAGTGTCAAGAAGTGAGAGAAAAAAGAAAACTCCCATTTATTAAGTTAGTAGGGAAAAAGCAGCTGAGAACCTTCATACGGCAAGACAAAATATGTATCATAGCTACAGGGAGACCATTTTGTTTATGTAAAAGAGGCAATTGCTCAAGACAAGATTGGGATAGATCTTCTCTAAATCAATTAAATGCTTCCCCTTTAAGCAAAGTAACTTCTAAATAGCAACAGAACAGTCTAGTAAAGCTTTTCCAGACAATGTGCAAGCTCAGAATGGTAGGCCCTGAGATGACCTAGACAGATTTCCTGAATTTAGACCTGTCCTGTGCAAGGGTTTTGAGAGAAGATTCAGCTCTCACACCACACCAGTACAATGCAAGACATGATCTGTATCAACAGCAGTAAGCACCAAGGCTACAAAGAGGCCTCGGGTAACGCACAGACTTCCTCACAATGCCATTTATGGATACTATAGCTTAAAAGAGAAAATCCTGCCTCTTTCGTGTCTCTTCTTGAGGGTTGAAGCTAGGTTGAACTATGCTTCTTTGCTTGCAGTGACTGATGAGGTATACAGGGGGATATACCACCAGCCCTTCTAAATCACAAAGTCCAGGTTCAGGCAGGCCTGCGGAGCAAACAGGTCCCACAGTAGTAATGACCAGCCTGCCAGCTGTGCTGCCTGCACCTCTTCTGGAAAGCAAAGCTAAAAAGCTCCATCTCGGGCATCACAAAGAAACCCATAAGCACCCACCAATACACCTGGGTGTCACCGGACATTCATGTGGAGGGGTCAAACAGAACATTGCTTACGAACACCAGGCAACAACTGGAAAAAACACTGTCTTAGAAACATGAATACCAAAGCTATGTAGCACCCACTGCCATTGGCATGCACAAACCTTGTTATACCTCTTTTCAGTGAGGGAGAAGGTTAATTTGTGGGCAAGTCATCAAAGGCATCAGCCTCTTTCCAAGGAACCAGTCAACATTTCCCTTTGTTCAATCTAATCTCTACCTACAAAGAACAGCTTTCCACATCAGTGCTACCATATGAATCCTGCTGGACTGTGCAAACTGGAGCCCCAGTCAGGATTTAACCATGGGCGCCTCATACAAAAAAACCTCCTTCATAGTGCTCAGTGAGGTCTTGCAGCACTCCACAGGGGAGCACAATCTTCTCAGCTTTTGAACCCCTTGCCAAACACCACTGCAGAGCAAGTAAAGTAGATCTGCCCCTCTCACAGGTTCTCTGCAGAGCTCCCATTTAATCACAACCTTCCCTCCCTCAAAGCACAGACCATAAAGACAAGTCTCTACTCACAGCAGGGCTCCTACAGCTCCCTGTTTTCTCTCAGTTCACATGGATCTTGTGATTTTCTTGTAGTCAAGCTCTACTACAACAATGAGTTTTTCTCCTCTTGTAAGTCTTGCCTGCCAACCTTTCCTGCTGCAACCACAGGTTCCTCAAACTCCCAGGCACAGCTGAGGGCTAATTAGGTATTCAGCCTCCATTAAGCCTCCTTCCTGCTAATTTAGGGTTATACCTCTGCACTGGGTCATCCCACAACTCCCCATTAC
Source organism: Nestor notabilis (assembly GCF_000696875.1). NCBI lineage: Eukaryota > Metazoa > Chordata > Aves > Psittaciformes > Psittacidae > Nestor > Nestor notabilis. Next base: position 25,331 of record NW_009937859.1, read on the forward strand.
TGTGGTGAAAGGAGAACAGACTTCAGCTGCTGTTGTGTATAAAAGATATTCAGGAGCTTTTGGGTTGCTTTTTACTTGGAACAAGGCAGGAAACAGACCTGCATCAGAGAGATTTGCAGCAGTTCCAGAAAAATATTTTGGTTTGGTTAGAGAGGGACCTGTGTGCTTTAAAACCCCACAGGAATAACATGAGATAGACCTGCTTGCTCCAGAAGAGTAAACAGTTTTGATTGGGCAGCTGAGATCAAAAAGACTCTATTCCAACTGATTTTGACCTCTGTCCCTTAGATTGCAAATGAGTGTCCCAGTCACTTGGATACACTCACACACGTGGACTCGCTTTTGACTAGGAGTGGAGAAGCTTCCTGTGAATGGGTATGTTCGTGTAAAAACTGCCAAGTTACCGAACTAGCACTTTCTACAAACAAACAGACAAAAACAGTTCCCTCCCCCACAAAATACGGAGATTTTTGCCTTCAATGCAGCCAACTGAGCACAAAGTACTCATGCCACCACACTTCACCAGGTTCAGGAACAGCAGTTAGAGCTGCTCTCCAACCCAGTGTGAAAGTACTCAACTGAATGGCCTAATTTTAAATTTTTGCATGTAAAGAGAGTAACCTCTACAGCCTGGTGGCTAGATCTGCACAAGGGAGGACACATGGACTTCAGCCCCTCTTCTGGCAGCTATCCTGCACTAATTATTCATAAGAACCAGAAGACACCCACCCCCCCTTCCTTTTCTTCAGGAGAGCTCTCACCAGCAAGTGACACCCTCACTCTTCCTGATCCAAAGCATACTTAATTATTCCATGCAAAACTTCAGTAAAGAGAATTCAGTAAGCAGAATACTAGAACACTTCAAAGCCTGGCAATACAGACATTGCCTTTTGAATTCCTGCAAGCAGTGAATGAATTGGACTTTGTATACCTACTGTCCACATGAATGCTCTAATCATTAAGCCCTTGGAGAAACAAGGGAAGGGTATAGGCCACTCTTGCCTTTTTACCAGCCTAAAACAATAAATAAAACTTTTCTATCTCAACTTCATTTTAAACACAAATGAAAAATATCCATAGCATGTGAACCCACCAAGCAGCGTTCCCTTTCTCTCCCTGACCCTTCAGGCCAAAGTATAGGAACAGGCCACTGTCACATAGGGTCACCTGAATACCCACATGGAGTGAACAGCCATCCCTTTCTGAGACACTCATTTTTAGACTTCTTACTCCTCTTCCTGGACTGGTATCCAGTTTATACAATCGAGTATGAATCAGGCACCTACAGGCAGTTTTATTAAGTATTATGGCTGTTCTCCCAGGCCTATAGAGTACCTCTTTCTCCATATGTTTTCTGCTAAAAAGTACCACTACCTCTTCCAGAGATAGCTGTGTTTTGTATGGAGCCTGTGCTCGTTAAGATCAGAATGACAGCTCAATTAATTTGCATATATAAAGGAGACACCTCATCTGTGAACCTCAGAGGATGAGAGGCCCAAAGCTCTCCAGCACCACCAAGTCTGAGCCGCCCCTGTGCATGGTATACGCTATTTGGAAACTTGATTATCAGAGAAGCAGGCATCTGTGGATTGCAGATCCTTCAATGCAAAACTGCAGCAGAGTATGAATTTTAACCTCACATACATAAATACTACTTAAATCCATTTGTGGATCTAACATTTAGGCCTTTTTAAAAAAATACTAGCCTCAGCAGGTATTTTTCTCTCTGTGCTACTTTTCTCTTTCTTATCTAACCTGTGAACTTGAAGAGCCAACCAGTTCCTAATAAGGCTACAAACCACAGGTTGGAAATAAAAAAGACAGAGGCCTATTCGCTTAACACCTACCCCACTTGAATGAACCCCAAGTTTGCTGGGCATTTATCCTTAAAGTATACTTGACAATGGGGCAGTATGAAGCTGAAATAGTCAAGGGAAAAACTGTTGTGGGATAATCAGTTTATGCACATTCATTGTCTGTCCAATACAACCCCCTTTTCTGTGCTTAAAGACAGAAGGGCTCTGGAAGTTTACTGGTCATGAATGAGAAGTCTCACTCTGTATCACAACATAAGTTAGCAAATGTATCATGAAGCCATGCCAATGCATTACAGTGCAGGATAACATACAAAACATAACAAGATACCTCTTTAAAACAATGCAGACTATAAATTCATAGGATAGCTGCTTCCCAGAAGCTGAAAATATGGGCTAAATGCTAGCTTCAAATCTGTGCAGCAGGCTCCTTGACTAACATTTGGCTCTCAATAAAGAGATTACTGTAGGATTAAGCCTTACCTTGGGAGGTAGAAAAGAAACAAATCTCTAATTATCTCTGCTCCTGTACTCTGGCCATGATTTCTTTTTCTCTGAGGAAAAATAAGCTTTGTATTGTCTAAAGTATAATGTGTGCATTCTTTCAGCTAGTTTTTATATATATTAAAGTATTAATAAGGTACTTGTAAGTTTTATTTTCTAGTTCTTACATATGCTTTTTAGTAGGAATATTTTTTGTAATTGCTTTTGCAGCATATGCACATTTTCATGCTAAAAAGCCCCCTTTTAAATATCTTATTCTATAATCTGAAATTTCCTTTTGTGTATGACCTAAACCACTTGAATCACTACAGGAGAAGGAATTTTGGATTTGCAATCAAGCAGTTTACTTCTTGTTACTATTTAACTAAACTATTGACAAATATTTGCAAAGCAAACTCTTTGTTAATGACTAAACACCATCAAGAGCAGAAATAACCTTCCTCATTTAGAGAGGAATGCCATCCAAGGGGCAAAATTTATTATCTTATTCTTCCTCCTAGAGGCAAAGTTGGGAAAAAAATAACCGAGAAAAAAAACAAGGAAGTCCTGATCTAGAAGAATAAAATCATGGCTCTACTGAGCAAAGAGGGGAGGAAACTAAAGGGCCTTCTTTCTAATATCATGCAAGAAAACATAACTCAGTATGTGACTCTGAGGGACAGATTGAGAAGTTAATGGCAGGCTGGAACTGCAGTTGAAAATAACTTTAGAAAAGCACGTGAGATAGTGCTTTTGGGGAATTTGGTGAAGAGGAAAGAGAGGGACAAATGCAGAGAAGAGAAGATGTAGAGAAATGAGAGAGAGCGACAAGACATCACAGGGAGGTACGGAAAAGAGAGGAAGGAAAATGCATGCGGAAGACGTGAGGCAGAAACATGGCTTGTTGCATGAAAGGGAAAACCAGGATAAATACTAATGTTGCACATCCAGAAGAAATTAAAATCACCAGGAAAATTCACAAAGCTACGCTAAAGAAATGAGCTAAAAAACCCCAAACAACCAAACCCAAAACCCAAACCAACATGAAAAATGAAGAAAACCCTAAGTTATCTGTCATTTTCTCATTTGTACTAATGTTAATCTAAATTATACACACTTGTTTGATTTAGAGGAAGTCAGGCTAGTTCTACAAAATGTTTTTTCCCCCTGGAAAATGAGTGTCCAAATCACAATTTTCCTGAAAAGTTTCTATTCTGTTAAGGAAAAGTAGAACAAAATACGTTATTCTGAGTTAAACGGAATTGATGTTAAGTTTGGCTAACCAGTCAAACCCCTCATTTGGGGTTAATCTATAACTAAACTTTTCCTGTATGAATTGCTGTTGGGTTTCTGGGGAGTTATTGTTCAACTACCACATTCTATTCAATGGATGAACTTTCCCAAGGAGGATCGCAGCTTCCCATCTGCCAAAACTGTTACATTATACACGATTTGCAGGAAAACCAGTATGTCACGGGAGACGCCGCCTTAAACAGACACCTAGTCTAGAGACCAAAATGGGAACAAGGCACAGAACTGTTTCTTTCACAGAGCCCTCCCTTCCCACTTGTACTCATTATCTGCTTTTAGTCTGCAGCCTTATTTATGGTTTTCTATTTCCTATCCTCACCTCCTCTTACACCCAAAGATATTTCTTCTACACTCCATGCTCTTACCACTACACGTATCATCTCTTACACTACCTCATCTCTTTTGACATTACCACTGCCTTCTCTCTGCCCCCATCTTATTTACTGGACACTGTCAGCAGCCAAGACTAGTACGCCTGCTATGGAAACTAACATGCTCACCTTGGTACTTCAGGCACACCAGCCTGTCCAGGAATCTTCATTCTCGAATGGCTGTCAACTCAGACCTTTTCATGAGCCCAGAAAACAAGCCTGTTAAGCTGATGCTAGATAAGGGGTCAATGGAGGATGTGAGTGTTATTTGTAAAACATCAAATCCTTGGTGCATGCTGGCAAAAAGGATACATTAAAAAAGAAGGGGGAGGGGCAGGGAGGGAAGGGGAAAGACTCAGTACCAACAAAGAATTTCAAGCACAAAAAAGAACATTTTTCAATTATGTGTTGTGATGTATATGCCCAGGGGTGTAACATGTATGTACACGATAGATGTGTTGATGATAAGAAATGTTTTCAGCTCCTGCTGATTTTTTTCTTAACCCAAGGATTTGTTATAGAAGAAAACAGATTTCCAGAATTCTATAACAAAAAAAAATATAGTAAGATGGTTGCATTTAAGATCTACAAAAGAAATTAAGAAACTTAGTCTTGGATCACAGTTCAATTGTAACTAGATTTCTTCTGGCTTTTTTAAAGACAGAAACTTCGTATATTTTACAAACTAAATAAGCTTATATGCAAAATTAACTACTGTGTATTGCAAATTTTTAAGACATTTTAGCCTTTCCTCTGGAATCAACTAACCTCACTGGTTAGTCACACAGGAAAAAACTTTTTCAAAGCTTCCCTCCAAAGAACATTTGTGTCTGAATTATGGGAGACCTAAAGGATGAACCAGTCAAATGTTCTCCAAATCCTGAGTAAATCAGCTTTATGTTGGAGAAGAGCTGTCTTCCACCCCCACAAAGGAATTTCAAAGGTGTGAGTTACTCAATGTACTTGTATTTTTCAACAGAAATAACAGATGTTCTCAAGTTTCTCCAAGCTGCGACTCCAACTGTTGTGCTGAAAAGAAGTCATGACCCAGCTCCTACAAACATATTAAACCCAATTTTATTTCACTTCACATTTTATTAGCCAGTTGCTCTGTCTATTTATACCATTAAACATGATGCTTTCAACGACAAAGGGACTCATCGCATACTACTTGAAACCAATGTCAGCACTCCAACTGGGTGCCAGAGTCCTTTACAAACATTGGCAAGCATACCCAATGAACTCATGTTTAAAGAAGTCAAATCTCTGCATAACCGTTAATGTTTTGTGGTATTCAGAATACCCAAACAATAGCCACGGGAACCAAAGCAGTTTGTCAAGGATCTGTCCCTTTCTAGTTACACCCCAAAACTATAAGACTAGGCCTGCATGCTCTTTATATTATAAAAGAGGTATTATTAGATGCCTGCTTGAATAAAGCACATATGAATCAGTGGTGCAACTGTGGTATAAAGCTCATGAACTGCTAGTTTAGTCCAGGGCAGAACTAAATCAAGTTTGCAGTGGGTAAGTGTACCTTTAAAAATACACAACTATCATTCACATGATCTCTTTAGACGATCTCGTCCTGTACTTGTGAGCTTTACAAGAGGTAGCACATGACATATCATTTCTGAATTAGGCATATACCAACTGGTAAACTAACGTAGCTTAGGGAAATGGTAACAGCTGAGCTCCTTCCAAAACCTTTTCACCATGGGAGCCCTCATGTGAGTTTCTCTCTACCCATCCATCAATATTCACAAAACTTGGATGATTCCATCTTGGTTTGATATTTAAAACCAATTTTCTTCTCAAACTTGGAAGAAATTGGTCCATAGATTCAAAACTTGTTATGGAGAGATTGGTAGACAGAGCATGAAACCAGGTAAAATAGTTATTGTACAAAATTAAAGCAGCCCATGCTGAATACATTAAAATTGCCTGATTGACAGACCCTAGAAAGTGATTACCATGGTGAAATCATTAACTAGTACTGTGTTAACTCTGGGGAGCTCTGAAAACAAAGATTCTCTTTTAGTTTGTCAGTGACCGAAGAGAACAATATCTTCCTCTTCAGCATTTATGGGCTGAAATACTACAAGAGTTTGTTATCCAAGTCAGACAAGTCTATCACAGTAAAGCCTTCACTTAAATCTCTGTTGATAACTAGTCACTTGTTCCAGCCGTATTCATAATCCCAAGAAACTTTCTTAAGCATGATACAGGTTGCATTTTGTTACTTTAGGAGATATCAGATAATTATAAGCCACTAAAAAGTATATTTATCTCTTTCATAGTAAATGACACAGTTTTTAGTATAATAAAGTCAGATAAAGAATGCCTGTCTTCTTACAGCATTACAGCATTACATCTCAGTCAAAATATACTTTTGAAGGAAACAAAATATTTCAAGTGCTGACAATTGAACTGAATTTATACAAAATCATTTCTCTAGTGCCTTGTTTCCTACACACATCAGAAAAATATTCAGAGCCCCAGGTCTCTACACATTCATGTCTAACATGAATGTGTAACCTTTGAGGCTTTTTCACATAAAGGAGAAAGCCATCTGTACCTGTAGTCAGAGAGGTTTTGTCTGTGTATGGTTTATTCATCTAGCGTGTATGTTAATTGAACAACTTAAGTCAAAGGCCTTTTTACTATATACCTGCTAGAATCAATGCTTAACATCCAGATGATTAATAGGGTTGGCAGCTTGGGAACCAGGTCTTTCAGAATACTAAAGAGTCAAATATCTAGCAGTGTTTATTGGGTGTATAATCTACTTTTTGAAAGTATAAATATTCTGAAACTTCATGGTCTGTCACCTTAATTAGCCAAACTATTAGACAATTAAAGAGACATTTTATTATCAGTGCTTTTTGTCCCTGAGATAGAGCTAGGAAAAAAAAGCAGTTTTGCCTTTCAGTGCTTGCATGGTGAAATTACTAAGAAATCTACCGAGAATTGTGCCGAGAACTGTACTGAAATCACCAGGATTAAACTTTGTATAATTTAGCATCAGTGAATGGCATCAGGGACTGATCACCATCCCAGGGGGACTGAAACCCTCTATTCTCAACTTGGCATGTGTGTTCACACCACTGGGGCTCCAGTCTTACGGAAGGCTTTGAGAGTAGTTTTCGCCTTTCCACTATTCAATCCATAGACTCTCTCGTGATTAGTCCAACAGCATGCAAATGATAGCTGGATATATTTAAAGGTATATATATCCACCAGGAACTGGACTGACTCATGCCCTGCGCTAGGCTCATTTTAAATCAGCAGTTCATTAACTTTATTGCATGGTTGCATCACTGATTCAAATGTGTTTTATTCAAGCAGGAATCTGGTGACAGTTAGTTTATAAAACAGAAAAGATGTCTACCTTGCAGTTTTGGGGTGTAACCAGAAAAGGACAGATTCTTGAGAAATTTCTTTGGTTCCTGTACCCATTATTTGGCATTCTGAATACTTCAAGACGTTAGAGATCACGCAAAGACTGGACCGTTTTAACCTAGAGGCATTATGAGGCAATAAAGTCACAGAAAACAGGAAAAGGATGCAGGCTTACTGCAGGGAGCTGTGACATAGCAAACAACCATATAGAAAAACAGGTTTAATTTGTTTGCTTCCCATACATCTTTTTTATGTAGGCTGCCAAACAAAATAAAACAAACGCCCTACATAAACTCTAGTGTATTATGTCAATAGAGTTGTCTTTATCAAATCTACTTGCAATCTTGCCAGAGAATAATATCAAAGTTGTTTGACAAGACCCATTTTTCTGAATAAAACAGGCACTTCGTTGTCATGAATGAAAATGTGATATTCTAGCTGCTAAATATTGCAAGCACGTAGATCGCACAGTTCTCTAGCTTTCTGTCCACCTCTCAATGATGTCTAAGTCTCTAGAAATCTTAAACAGCCTACCCTGGTTATGAGCCTAAATTCTGCTCCAGTCTCACCACTTCCAACTGCTTTTCAGAAGGATTAACTTACAACACAACATTAACTTTTCTCTACCTACAAATGAGATGATAAAATAACAGAATTTTGAAAAGAAATGGAAGCAGGGAAAACAAACGCCACTTTGTATTAGCTCTCCATAAAACAGAATTGTGCACAACCACATGTAGCCCCATTCTAAAACCAAAATTCTGAACAGATGTGGTCAGATGTCTGTCCAGCCAGTACTGTGGGTGAATTTGGTTGTGATGCTGGTCAGGGACTTGTAAAAAACTCCCCTGGACCCCCGCTGCACCATCCTGAGCATGGTTCTCACTGAGTGAGACAAGGAGGGTGACTACAGCACCTCAGGGTGCAGTCTGGTAATACTAGCCAGTAAAAGTCACCTGCCTCAAAAGGTACAATCCTGGTCCCCCTCTTTCTCTATTAGTCCCTATGGCAAATTCTTCCTGGAATCAACAGGTTTAAGCAGCTTTGGCATGGCAAATTAAACATCCTATGTTGGACATACTTCCTAGATGTTTGTTACAGACTTACTAACAAGATGAGTAATTTGGTTTACTCTGGTTTTATAATTAATATGCCCTCAAAATCACACCTAAACCCACCCTCATTGTAACTTGCTCTGTACAGACATAAAACTAAGAGGCTGTTTTGACTCTTAAAGTACTTATTATTTATTACTAGGCTTATAGAGAGACGTTGAGCAGGAAGAAGATGTGATTCCAGTTCATATGAAAAAGTGTATCCAGCAAAACAGTTATGTAGCTATGCTCAGAACGACAAACCTTGGGGCAGAGATGAGATGCTTGAAAAAGCAAAGAAAGATAGCCTTAGGAGTATTTACACAGATTTTGTGCTATGCATAATCAGCTGCATGGGTGAAAGTAGGAAAGTGAATATACAAGACTGCTTTACAGGACTGGCATTGTTTATATAATAGCAGCGAGGGAAAACTTCTTGGTGTCGTAGATGAGACATAGCTGGAAAAGTAAAGAGAAGTCATTTGTATTTCACACAGTGAAGCAAGCAAGCCAATGGCATTGTGCAAAAAAGAGGAGTGACAGGACTGGGACAATAAGCCAAGAAAATGACCTTTGCAATTGGATTGAAAGACAATGGAAGTGTTGTTAAGCGTATATATGTTACACAGGTTGTTCTGGTGGGGAGGGAGAGAAGAGGCCACGGGAGCTGAGAAGGTAGGCAAGACAAACCTGAAAGTAATGGGGCAGAAATCAATTGCTGCAAACAGACTGGAGACCACAGATAAACAACTTGAACAGCTAGTCTGGATGAGACAAGGGCCAGTACAAGCGGATCCTACCATTAAGTGTCCTGTAATTAAAGGTTAGAAATATTTTATAAGAAATCCACACAAATCCGAGGCTGCAGTCTGGAAAGCAGCAGTAATGAAGACTAACTCAGAGACAGAGTCAGTCCTGAAATGCAAGCACATGCTTAACTTCAGGTAAACCGGGCAGTTCTTGGTGCTTGTTTTCTTAAAACAGAGGTGAACCTCAACTAAGTTTAAAACATTTGCGTTACAGTTACTGTCTTTCTTCCAGTGTCTCTACAGTTTTCATACTGGGACTTAAAAATTGTGAGCAAGCAGAAATGAAGGACGAGTCTTAAGAAAAGGCCTGTCCCCCGCCAGGACTCTTGAACACCGATTTGGGGATACAAAGAAGATGTGGATTTGGATTAGCAGGCTACCCATGGATTTTCCCAGCATACTGAATTCCCCTGGACTGTAAAGGTCTGGACATAGCATAAGCAGTAAAGCAGTTCCTGCTTTGTCCAAGAAGAAAACCTTTTATTTTCTCATTCTGTCCAGGTGTTCTGCCAGGGAAAAGGGACTTGTAAGCCTTTAAGTGTTGTACACTGACCAAATTCTGTGTTAGAAAGTTCCATGTGGACGAATCAGACTACAGCACACATCTAGGGAAACTCAAGAGACCTACAGGAGTACTTTCATGCAGCGATAGCAAAGAAAACTCCGACAGCTAGCAAAATTCAGCTGCGAGCTGCTAATTATCATGTGCTCCAAACCTCCTTTCGCAGACTAAACCCCTCTAGCAATTGAAGCTCTGCAGTCTCTGAAAAGCTATCTGGAGTTTATCCTCTGGAGGTGGTGAGAAGAAAAGGAGTGACCCTTCCCTGACTAATTATGTAGCTTTATCTGCCTTTTCAGATGGAAAATGAAATTCCAGTTTTGAAAGCCTTCATATAGTCTTGCCATATTTTTTGCTGCTTTAAAAAAATACCCAGTTTTGCACTTATCAGAACAAATGCTTTTTGACCTATAGGGCTCTAAGAAATGATCCATCATCCTCTTCTCAGGAGGGGAACAATTTGCCCTGGTATAATCCATGCCTCCTTCTGTGCCTGCATACATCCTGATGGTTTGAGCCCAAGCTATATCCAGCCTGGGAAGAAATGGTACCACCCAAAGGTTGCCTTACAGTGGGGAGATGTGCCACCTTTCCAGCATGGCCTGTAAGGAATCAAAGACAGGATTACCCTGTGCTACTAGCTCAAAGCACTAGCAAGATGAAATAGTCCTGTATATCTTTATTATACTGCATTCTATGCCTTGTTAGGGTTTTCCCCTTTCCTTTTCTAGGACTAGAATCAATTTGTGTTTCATTCTGATCTACAAGTCTATGAACTTCTAAATACACAGCCATCAGGTCTTGCAATCAGACAGTTCTTCATGACACCCCGTCTGGGTTGTCTGGCAGGCTTTCACATGACACTGTCTTCTCAGCATAGTAATGTTTCATCTGGTCTTTGGTGGAACACAGATAGTTTTGATATTTTTGTTCGTTATCTGCTAACTGCATTTATTGAGCAACGCTTCTTACCTAAATAAAAGCATAGCTCTACATCCGGTGTTCATTTCTTACCAGATTCCTTCTTACTGAATTATGCAGAAATTACATTGCCTGAATTCTCTACACTGCTTACAGCTGTAGTCTTTTTCTTTAAGAAAGGAGTTTTTTTTCCTCAATCTTGGCTAGATTAAATCTGATCACTTTTAATCCACTGCTCTGCATTTAAAGATGAGAACAAGAGAAGAGAAGGTACCCTTGTACAAACTCATCAGGAATTTGCATCTTGGACATAATTTATTTTATTGGTTTACTGTATTCAGCAAATAGAAAACCACAGAATTGTGCTTGTGGTACTGGCATTTAAGCCTCTAGCTTATAAATAAAATGAATAACCTGGTAGCCATAAGTTTAATATTTTGCTAGTTGTTGCCAGCTCCTTGTTTGTGTAAATGATGTCCACACACTCACTGCAGAACCAGTGCTGGCCCAGAATACGAATGTATTTGATTTTTGACCCAGTGTTTGAGTTCCTGTCTGCAGTAATTAATTATAAACCATTGCTCCCAGGCTGCCTTCTCTATTACTGTTTTCTAAACAGCAGCTCATCGGTTTGTATATAAAGTGATTATTATTTCTTCCCAGGTGTATTAGCTTACATTTATCTATATTAAATCTCATTTCTCTTTCCTTTGTCCATCTCTCAAAAGTTGCCCCTAACCTTATTCTCCAGTGAGGAGAGATTCTTTCTTAGAGCTGTTTTGTTTATGGGGTGCATTGCTGGAAGGGCATAATAGGTAAAATAATTGTTTAGCTCTTCTAGACTCCTCATTTCCTCTTTTCTGCATTCCAATTCTGCTCCCTCTGATGCAGTCACTGTCTTCAGTTCAACTAAGAACATGCATTTAAAGAGCTGGCCCATTGTCTGGATAATGGCAGTAGTCCCGTTATTGAGATTTCTTAATCCCTTGTTTGGATTAAATTTCTTGTTCTCTCCTGAAACAAGCATGGGGGAATGAGAGAGGAGATTAAACTATATTACACTGCATCCCAAGCTTACCAGAAAAAATTTCATAAAAGCCACCTGTAAATACTCTCAGTGTCTGCTGGTTTCCTGCACCTGAAGAAAGTTCTTTAATTTCGTGCCAGCACTTTCATTTTGGCCTGTCTGGATTCAGCTGTGTCTCTACTGGACTTAAGTTTCATTTTTAAGCTGACAGATTCTTGGTTCTGGGCTAGCTTTTGGCACAGCAGCCCCAGTACTGTACATCATCATTGATTTGTACCCCGATGTCTCTCAAATATTCTGTAATTCTCTCTGCATATCAGCAAAACAAAGATGAACTAGCCGAGAGCAATCCTTCAGGGTTTCGATAGCTTTTGACAAAATCTTGCCCAGGAAGTAGATTTGCCTGATCCCAGACAGCAGCATAACTGAATCTGGGCCAGCCCCTCATACAGATGAGAAAGGGAGTCTTTCCCACCAGTGTCACTTGAAATGTTCTTGAAATGCTCTAGAGATGACAACAGTTGCTGCAGTAGCCTACTCAGGGGTTTGGAAGTTCCTGCTCCCTTCCTGGCTTTGGCACTAATGATCATGCAGTCCCGCAGGGAGTCAGCTCAGCAATGATGCTAATTAATTACTGCAGACAGGAGCTCAAAATGTAACACTGTTGAAAAAAACAAATGCCTGTGCTGTTGTGTCTGCAGCGGGTCTCTAATGGCTGCGTTCGGGGAAAATCTTTAACACAGCTAAGAGCCAAATCTCTCTCTCTCTTGCTCTGCTGTTAAAGAAATAGTAATGAAGGACAGGATAGTAGCAAATGCAACAAATTAGAAAGTGGAGCAAGTAAAAGACAGGATAAAGAAAAATTAGTTCTCAACAGTTTTAACAGTAGGGTGCTCTTAGGAAGGATATGGCTAGGAACATAAGACTGGAAGAGACCATCTGGGTCACTGAGTCAGTCCCTGCAAACACAAGCTGTTGTTCAATAATCACTAAGTTCAGAATGATCCACAGACTATTGACTCCGCATGCCTCCATAGATAACAGGCCTCTTTCAACATCTTACAATAATCTTAAGACCTACTGTGAACACAAAAAGTCACATCAATAATGTGCTTCAGGAAAAGAACAAGTGAATTCATGGACATTGTCAGTGCCTGAGGACACAGATTAATGACCCAGCCTTTTTCCCTTCCCCTTCTCACCACAGGTACCAGCACACTGCATCAGATCAGGTCACAAGTTTGGCTGAAAACTCACTGTATAAAATAGTGATTCATTTTCAGCTGCATTAAATCTCTGAAACTAGTCGAGAATGAGCAGCTCTTTTTTATTTGGCAAGCTTAGTTCTTGGCTGCAAAGCTCCCTGGACCAACCTACTGCTCACCTGCATGAATACCAAAGTGGGGACAGAATCACAGAATGGTTAGGGTTGGAAAGGACCTTTTAAGATGGACATTGAGCCACTGACTGCAACTCTCTGCGTGCGGCCATCCAGCCGGTTCTTCATCCACTGAGTGGTCCATCCATCAAATTGGTGTCTCTCCAATTTAGAGACAAGGATGTTGTGTGGGACAGTGTCGAACACTTTGCACAAGTCCAGGTAGATGACGCCACCTGCTCTGCCGCTGTCCATCAGTTCCGTAGCCCCATCAGAGAAGGCCACCAATGACAGGCCACCATGACAGCTCTGACTTAGACAAGGACAAACTGCTATGGAACTGCACTGCAGAGATGAAATGTCTCATTGCAGCAAATCCAACCAAGTAGCTAACTGCCACTGAAAGGAGCTGTTCTGTACAAGTCTGCCCCAATTGGTACTTCTACTCAATAAACCATTTAATAATTACTTGTTTTTTCAGTGAGGTTTGTCTTCCTCTAGTTCAGCTTACCATGGTCACCAGAAAAGTGGAAATGCATGGCCCAGAATGAGAGGGAGAAGTAGAATGAACTCACTGTTTTTAACAGGCAAACTGCTAGAGTTGTGTGGTTGCATTGCTATCTGTGCTGCATAAGCAGTTCCCTTTGAATGCTCGGGTCTTCTCCTGTGCCATTTTTGTGTTAGTATCCATAGTGATACAGCCTCGTGAGGGACATGATTAAGGGCCTAATTAAAGTCAAGAAGTCTGGAGGAAAAAAAAAGGCATCTTTTTTTTCAGCCAGAAGTTTTCCCTGATTGAGTTCATGTTAGAGCTGAACAAGATTTGCCTGCATGATGGCAGAACAAGAAAAAGTGGGTAGGTGTAGTTGAGGGAGCTGTGGGCAAAATTTTCAGATGATCCAAGGAAGCCTGTTCCTGAGCAAGTGCTGGTGATAGCCTGCTGCAAGCATCAAGCTGGACTAGATGATGTCTGGAAACTGGAGTTAGGCAAACTCAAGACTGAAATAAGATGTGATTTCTTAGCAGTGGGAGGTAACTGGACACCGGAACTACTTAGCAGGGGAGGTGGTAGAGTCACCATTGCTTGGACTCTTTAGGGAAAAATGAGGTATTTCCCAGCAGACATCAGCCCAATCTCTAGGAAAACTCCTGAAGGAGACTAGGTAAAATGACCACTAAGGTTGCTTATAGCCTTCCAGTCAAGAAGCCTTTTCATACAACTCTATGAATGCACCCCAACAGAGTGCCTGCTATGCTGGTTGAGTTGGGGAACTGAGGCTGGGCCTACAGTATCAAATTTATAATGTCCCTTCTGGAAGAAATAGTGCCCTCATATCCCAGGCACAAATTTGATCTAAATATTTATCATCTGCTAGCAGCAGATGGATTTTTAAAATAAATGGGGAAAAAGCAAACAAGCAAACAAACCAGAAACCAAACATATACTGCCTATAAATATTTACGTAATTTTCATGGATAATGTTAGCTTTTGTGAGTGTCTCTTTAAAAGCATTTTGCTAAGTGCCGTGACTTTAAAAGACAGAGATATCTAGCTGTGCATGCATAAATTTTCCTGGCAGACACAGTGGAAAAACAACTAATTGAAGATAGCATCAAAAAGGATTAAAAAAAATACCCAACTTTGTTTTCTTGACTACCTATTCTGTGTGTGCCTTTCACTTAGCAGTATTATTTTTTACAATCCATGTTCCTGCTATCATGTGCTCACTATCACTGTCATACCTTGGGGAAAAAAAATAGGTTGATGAAATTCTAAAGTTTGCAATGATTACTCAAATCTTCAGGGACTGGATTTGAGTGACACTAAACAATTTACAAAATGCCAGGAACAACCACACCAATATCAAGAAGCTATTAATTTTCAGCGTTTTCGTAATTTCACAGGTGTCAAATCTTAATCCATTATGCCCAAGTACATTACGCTGCATAGTTCCTTGCTGACTTGCCATGGGCTAATTATTGATGGTTCACTACATTCTAATAAAACTTATATCTCATGTCTGTCAAATGGAAATGAAATAACACGAGAGAAGTTGCCAAAATGACTACTTGAGATCCTTCAAAGAATACAAAAGAGGAGAAAGATGTTCTAATACCCTTCATCCCACAGGTCATTCTGAACACTGCCTCTTGAGCAATGGCTTTGTTTTCCCTCTTCAGTTTACCTTTTTCTTACTAATAAGCATCAGCTTTCATACAAACATCAGCTTGAATCTTCACATTATTTTGGAAGAATGCTATGTTTATGGATATATTAATCAGGTATTTGAAAAGACAGCAATTCTGCAGTCAGTGCTTTGGGAATACACTTGCCACCCAGTTACACAGACACAGAATTTATGCTGTAGTCACGACTGTATCTCTAACCTGAAACATTGCTTTGTCTCACTGAAGGGGGAAGGTAGGTCTCCTGATAAATGTACTGGAAGAGATATGCTTTGTTCTTTGCCATACTGCTCCTGCCTTTGTGACCCTGTGGTAGATTCACAATTTCTATAAAGTTATGGTGGGTGAAAAAATTTCTATCCCCTTCTTTCCTGCTCCTCTCAGTACTTACAGTCTTAATTAAGAAGTAAAACAGAACAGTCCTAAGAAGCAGCTTTGTGTGATGTCCATTATTGCACAGCAACAACTCACAGCCGGAAATACACACTTAAAAGGACATCTTCTGTTTTTACCAAGAGGGAGGTAATTCCTGGCATAAAGCGACATCTGACACCTCTATGTGACAAATGCAAATGTTACTGCAGTTAAACCCTACAGGGGTAATGAACAAGAGGCCATGGACAAACAATCTCTCTCTCTGGATGCACACATATGGCTCGATGCAATGTATGTGTGGAATCCTCCAGCCAGGTCTGAGCTAGTGTCACAGGCACTGCGTACGTACATGACCACAGTGCCACAGCTAACCTAATTAGCACTATGTTCAACCTAATTAGCACTACCTACCAACAGGGTTAAGTGCTTTGGGTGCAGCAGCACTCACATGCAAGTCTACAGCCGCTCCTTCCTATTCTGCAAGTACCTTGATGAATATGTGCTCTGCTAAGTCCTGTGCTCTGTTGCATGGCATAGAGGTGCCCTCTGTCCTGTTTGGCTTTTTAAATGGCAAACATAAATAACTTGATTTTAATGCTTCCAAGGCAATGTGAAGCTTTACTTATTACTGCTTTTTCCATACATTTTCTATTTAACTGAATAGGAAAAAAATGCTTAGCATACAAAAATACTAGGATAAAATAAGTTTAGGATATGCTTCTACATGTGTCTAAAAAGAACCTAAACAATGATAACAACTAGGTGAAAAGAAATCCCTAAGTCTCTATGCTCAGCTGCTCATGTAAGCGCTGACTCTCTGCTATCTTGTCCCTGGGGCCCTAATTTACAATTCTGTAAGATGTTACTGTAAACTGCTTAGTAGCAATGCTGTGTCCATTTGCACAAGCATGAATGATGATCCAAGGTGCGAAGCAACAGAAAATCAGACTCTGGTATTTATATATGACCTTAGGGAAGTATATCTCCTTCAGAGCATAGCTTTGGGAATTTTAGTTTTCCAAAGAAGAGCTTCTGTGGCAGTTTAATCCCATTTAGCTTCTCAAATAAACTGATAGAGTATGCCCATTTCGAGCTAATATGTGGACACACTGTGTAGTAATGAAATCCAAACTTCCCACAAGCAACTAAACTGGGCATTATCAGCTGGCAGTTTACTGTATGTGTCATGGTAGAAGAAATCTTGAGAGATTTGAAGGATGCAGCAATTGCTTCTGGGAGGGTATTCCATATGCTGAGGGTGCCCAAAAGGACATCATTAATACAGCTACAAGAAAAGCAGATGGATTAGATACGGAGACTGAGAGGACAGCAGATGACAGGAAAAGGTGAAGTTGTGAAGTGTCACGGTGCAACTGAAAATGCGGCTGAGCTGACAGAGCACCCAGCTGCTGCCGAGCGGGTGGGCTCCCCAGGCGTTCAGCAGAACAGCCACACAAACCCTTGGAAGTGGTGAATGCTTCTGTGTCAGGTTAGCTCCCACAACTGGCTCACTTGGGTGAGACAAGCACCAGTGTTGGCACAAGCACCAGGAACCAAGCCACAATGAGGGGTGAGGAAGGAGGTGCAGCACTACCCTTTTCGGCAGGAGCTAGCTATTAGCTTGGCTTAGCTGTATCATCAAAATCAGGTCACAGCTCAACAGCTAGCAACAGGGCGACATAAACCAGCCTAAGTCACTGCTGTTCGGCAACCCTGCATCTCTCACCACTTGTCTCTACCCCAAACCCAACCCTGCGCTTGCACCAAAAGAAATGCTGCCTGATAAACTATATTGGAGAAATAAGCTGGTTGAAAAATGTGCCTCTTCGCCCTCCCCTGTGCTGCTTTTCAGCCAAATCAGGTTCCTAATCTGGTTTACCACACGGCTCAACAAAACAACTGTGCCAGCAAACTAGCAGGCATATCAAAGAGACAGTAGTAGATGGCTGGGAGCAGAGACTGTCTTAGGCCAGCACAGCTGCCAAAAAAATTGTCAGACTCCACTCTCACAGGGCTAGAGGGCTTGCAGAGATAAGGAAATCTACGGGGATATACTAAAGAGGCAAGTACAAAAAGGAGGCGCAGAAATAGGCTGGGGAAATTAAGTGCAAAAATAGTGGTTCAAAGGACCTTTTTGACAGACCAGGTCAGGTGTAGGGAAGAAAAATGTCATAAGCAGGATAAGAGATAACAAAAGCCTTAAAAAGTGTATCAGTGATGTGGACAGAGATAAGAAGAGACTTTAGAGAAGAAAGGGAAACAAAATTCATATACACCAAGATAAACAGGTCAAAAAACAGAGTGGAGTCAAAGATGACTCCCAGGACACAGGTCTGATTGACAGAGAGTAACTGTGTGCCTTCCAGGCAGGATCACAAAGTATCTAGCCAGGAAAAACACGGGTCCTCGTGTGGAGACTGCAGATGGAGTTTCAAGTCAGGACACTCTCTGAAACACTACATTTCTTCAACAGATGGAAGCTTTAAATTCTGAATGAATTGTTTCAAATGAGCTTAAAAGCTAGCAAACTTGCACTTCCTCATAATGGTAGAAGTGGCCAATATCGACAGCAATGCCATGGAGGACAGGGACCAAAAATTCTTCAGATGCTGTGTAAACCTTCACACAGAGTGGGCCAAAGCCACACCTTTTAGCCTTTATCTTTCTGAGGGGAGAAGGGGCATTCAGATTCAGATGACTTGACTCTACCTCCACTGAAATTTTGCTATCAAAAACTAGAACTACAACTAGGAGTGTTTAAGAGCTGGTTTTTATGACAAATTATTACACCAGGGTGGAAAATGAGTCCACATTTATCTATTTCAGTAACAGAATGAAAAAACAAGTCACTCTCACTTTTTGGAGTTATACTCAACTTCTGGAGATATTTCCATGCAATCTTGTCTCCTTCAGTGCCATCCAGTGGAATTAATGTGAAATATCATGTCTATGACATTTCAGGGAGGGATATACAAAAATACCACAGCACACAAAACAACTCTGTATTTTCAGGAGGTGCTGTTCATAACAGGTAAATTGCAGATTGTCAAGGATATTGGTATAACAATAATGAAAAATAGAACCATGATTTTCAATAGCAATAATTCAAACTAGATCTGACATTGTTGCCTGGAGTCTCAAGAAAGCTCCTTATATAATTTCTGAAATAGTTATTTGTGTCTGCAAAATATGTAGCACATACTGGTACAGCATGCTATAAAGATTTAATAGCATCCATTTCTGTAATGTACCTATCCACAACCCAAGCCAATAAAATATTAGTTGTAATTTTTCTTCTCCTCCAAGGCATGAATAGTTTGACTGCAAGAGAGGGAGCATTAGATTTATAGGTGCTTACACTCTCAATAATACAAGTATTTTGAAAACATATTCACACATATCTACATTGTATTACATATGCGTGTGTATGTAGACATTCATGTGTTGTACATGTATACATGCACACACACAAAGTTCAGTATGTTACAGCCTCCTATTAGATTCTTTCAGATAAGACCTCCTTGCCCTTTTAGTGCTTTCCTGAATCCTCTTGAATTACAATGAACTCATGCCAATATTTGCATTAAGATTCCTAAGGCTGTTTTCTTGCCTTTTCCAACTCCAAGGTAGAGACGTCTGCCAAAGGCCTAAGGCTTCCTACCTAAAAACTCTTTAAAGGTGGCTTGCAAGATGGATTTCTGAAAACAAATGGATCTCTACCTCTTTTGTTCCTTTACAACACACAGAAAAGACAAGAAAATATCTTACACTAAATTTTCTTGGTGTTACTTACCCTAGCAGATGCCTACTGCAATGAGATAAAAAAAGCCCCAAACCCACATTGAAATGCTAATGTCTCTGTGCTCACAGAGTTCTAACTTTCCTTTCTATAAGTCTCTGTTCAAATCCCAGTGGTTCCCCTGTCAGTGCTCCCCTTCCCATCATGGCTTGTCCCTTTGCTCAGTCAGGACTTGATTCTGTTTGATTACGTCTGCTCTACCAATGTGCTCTCACTCCTCTGGTTTCCTCACTAGCTTCCACATCTATCCTCTCTCATTTGTCTTAGTCCTATGCTCCTGGCATACAGGCCATTCCAATTCCTCTTCTATATGTACTCATGCCCTTGCCTTGAACTCGTTTCCTTCACTTCTCCTTGAGAATTTAATTTCCTTCATCATCTGATCCCAGTATCCTACCCCTTCTACTCTCATGTTACGCTCTCCTACCCCCTAGTAGTTTCAGTCTCACTACCTCTGAGGAGGTGTGAGACTGCCTCCATACTTACTGCTTCTCTCCCCTCAGTCAGGTCCTTGTTCCCCCACCATTCCTGTCAGACATGCTCAAGCACCTGCGAAGAGGTGAAAGCAGCTTCTTGGGAGCATGGGGGATGGTCTCCATCGCCTCACTCTCAGCCCAGAGGCCCACCCCAGTCCATAGTGGCACACAGAGGTCTCTTCTGGGCCCTGCAGCCCACAGCCAGAGCAGACTTCACTGCACTAGTAGCAACGATAGTGGGGAGATGTTCCAAGTCAGGAATGTGGAAAATTCGTTTCTTCAAAGGCTTATAAATTATGCTAAATGTAGTCAGAAGTTCAGGCGCTCCCCTCCCAATTCAGTTTTTCATGACAAATTCCAAGACTGCTATAGAGCATAAAGGCATTTAGGCACTTCAAAGATAAGATCTCCACAATATTTTATCCTAGACAAAGCCCTTTTCCCCCCTGCCTTTGCTCTTAGATCATGTTTGGCAGCAGTAAAGTCATCCTAAACTTCCATCCTTGGCATGGAAAATTTCACACCAAGTCATGGATGTTTAGCAAGTGGTATGCTACCTAAAGCACAGTTTAGCAAACAAGACTTATGGTATGCTACCTTTAGCTGTTAAAGATTAAGTTAAAGCTTAACAAACTCATTTAGAAGAAAACAACCGACAACCCTATGGTATGCAGCCATGTGTTTCAAGTATAGCACATTTGTAAATGCAAAATAGTATTTAAGCATGTAATAAAAGCACATAAAAGTAAAGGAAAATTATTATCAACTAAGGTCTGCATTTTACCTTTAGTTTTGTCCACTGCAATTACACAGTACATTTCCTCAGTTGAGAAATCTCAGAAGTGTGGATGATTTTGTAATCCAGAGCTACTTACGGTAGTGTGACAACAGCTGTGTAACTGCGGTGAAATAAAAACACAGATTTACTACAACTGCCCTTCCATTGACAAGCCTACGTAGCCATTAATGCACTTTTAGCAATTGTTTTTTCCCAAGGATTGCTTTACTGAACAGTAAGGACCGGCTACCTTGGCACACGCACACATGTCTCCCTTGAAGTGCTGTCCCTTGCTGGGGTAGGGCACCTTCGATAACCTGCTCCAGCAGTATGTTAACTTGGGAAACAGCAAAATGTCTCTTCCCCATCCTTCTTCAAGCTGCATTCTAATGAACTTAAGCCAGATCTCTCAAGTGTTTATTTATTACTTACAGCGGCGACCAACCTACAGGAGGTGCTCAGAAGATTTATTGTGCCAGGCCAGTAAGATCCCACTGTAATTTCCTTTCTGTAGCAGTAACTCTGAGCTTTCTCTTTGCATTGCTGTGATGGTAAGGGCACTCTTCTCATACTAAGCTGAATAAAGAGTGTCACTATATATTAACCTTAACTGCACAGAACATAACTGAACTCAATGGGGCTACTGCCCTCTGCATTTCAGCGGGACTTGACTTTGACAAAATAATAATTCACTGGTTTACAAAGGCAGAAATAAACTTTATTATACAGGAATTGCAGGTGCAATACCGTGATTATAGCCACCAACATGATTCACCTTGAGATTTTACTTACATCTTGCCAAAACAAACTACTATGAAGCCCCAGATGACTCTAACAACACTGCTATCAATGTGGCACTTAGAAGTTTCTTCCCTACTGGGAACAAACCCATCTCTTTTCTTCCAATGTTGAAAATTAAATGCACAGTATTAGCACCATCAATGAGGTGTTTAACTTCAAAATTGCCTTTCCTGGTGAGAATGAAAATGATACTTGTTTCCTTTTTTAAAAGTAACAGCAGTGCTTTTCTCTCTTTTCTATTACATGCACTTGTTTAATCAACCCAGGACACAGTAGGTCTCTGGTGCTCAGACAGCATCGCAGGTATACACCTGTATTTGTCTGTGCATGCACGTGTGCAACATACCATGCTCCAGGGCCAGGATTTAGCCTGTGTCCAGAATGGTTCAAGCAGACAATAATAAAGTAGAAAGAGCATGTCTGGAAAAAACAGGTAGGAAAGACAAAAGGCCAGATTTTGGGTTAAGCCATCTCTGTACCAACAACAAGGCTACACTGATACAGAAGGAGCATTAGAGAAAATGAACCCAAAATTAATAGCATTAAGATGCCAGAAAGGTACCAGACCATAGAAATTATAAACTACAGCCAAACCCTGTTGTGAGCCATTCCGGAAATGTGCAGGACTGTCCTCTGACTTTTCTCCACAGTCACCTATGTTTGTGTGAAATGGCTCTCGGTTAGTTTGTCCTCTAAAACTGGGCAAAAAAAAAGTTGTTCTAATCAGTCCTTGAGCCACTCTAGGACCAGATAATGTATTAGGCTCTGTAGCTGTGCTGAGTCTTCAGCACTCCCTAGAATGATGCTTTTGGAGGAGTCCAGGACTCACAGGTGAGTCCATCTGACCTTATGCACGTGGGTTGACCAAAAGCAGACACAAAACTCTGAGATGTGGATGCCTACCTGAAATGTTTGACATCAGGACCTGTCATTCACCCAGCAGCATCAAAATACGACTTCCAGGAGTCAGTCTTAGTACACAGGATGCTCCTACCACGCTCTGGAGTCTAACCCTCTCCAGCTCCTACTCCTACTGAGCAGCTCAACACGGACTAGCCCTTAGTTGCTTCGCGTGGCAGCTCGGATGGCTGTCGAGGAGGACAGGGCATTCACAGCTGTGCTGTTTGCTCTGCTGCCTCTGCAAGAGTACAGACAGTCCTGGTACAGTTACTCTAGGCCTGCCTGAATTCCCATCTCTGAGGGGCAGAACTCAAGCCTGGCTCTGTTAGACAGTAAGCTGGTTCACTGAAGAGTACAAACAAACAGGCTGGCAGCATGGACGATCTCAGCGCCAGCGCAAACTCAAACCTCTGTTTGCCAGGGATTCCCTTCACCCTTCTCTTCGAGGGTCTGTACTGACTGTCAAGAGCCAGAGGGTCTGTGAAGAACAAGGTCAAGACCTATCACAGAGCCAGAGGTCTAGGAGACAGGCCCACCTAGTTTCTAAGTAGAAAGCCTAGTGCAACAGACCATGCCCTTCGTATATTTGAGCCTACACTACCAAACAGCCACATGCAGGACTGATACGACTAATGCCTGGAAACAGATGGGCAACACTACACTGGTGGCGAGCACAGTGCTTCTAAACCTTCTGACATTGTTTCTAAACAAACCCAAGACTCCCACACCACAGAGTATACAAACTTTCTGCCCTTTTCTTCCTCTACATGCTAACACAAAACAATACTGAGTATGTTGGGTCCATCCCACTCATTAATGTTCGCTTGCGCTCTGTCACTGGATCACTCTTGCTAACACACAAGTTAACATCTTGCAGGCTAACCAAGAAAGTGAAAGAAAAGCACGTCCACTCTAACAACAGACACAGAACGGAAGTGCGTTGGACTCTTTTCTTCTGGCTTAGTTTACTCACTTAGTTTTGCACCATACAGGTACTACAAGTTAAACCACTACATAACAATTTCCATAGAGTAAGACATTAAAAGTCACTTCAGGAGAAACACTTGCTCCTTAAATGCAATCTACCTTGTAGTTCACGATGACATGTGAGTGTTAAAAACCGGAAACTTCAGCAAACAGAGACTTCTTATCTGGGTGGTGAGGGAGGGCAATCAATACAGCTCCGCAGGGGCAGCCCACTGGAACTCAGAACCCTCCTCTGCCGCACTAATTCAGCGAGTACCATCTCGGCAGGCAAAGACTGCGGTAATTTCACAGCGTGCTCATTACTTTTTCACACAGGGCCCTCCATGTGGTTTTGAATCAAACCCTGGGGTAAGTTTTGCAGCACGAGGACAGAGTGGCATTAGCAATGACCTGAACGCTTTGTAGCCAGCAGCCCTCAGAACCCCTCATTTAATGTTTCCTCCGAAACACTACCGCAACCCATTTCCCTGCCAACACGCTGAGGAGGCAAGACCAAGAACTGATCCCATGAACTCCACTCTCGGCAAGGCAGGAATGACTCTGTAAGCGGGACTTCCGCTCATGCTGTGCCCGGGCAGAATACAAAGCGGGTAACTTTGCCTGTCCCATCCCTCTTTCCCAAACTCCGGGGACGGATGGGGGCACAAGCAGCGTGCCGCAGGCTCTAGGGCCGGGGACGCCGGGCGAGCAGCTCCTCGGCAAGTTCACACTCCCCCAAGTCCGAGCCTGGACGCGACAACTTCTGCAGCAGCCATGCTGCGAAAACCCCCACCCTCGGCTGCAGCGCAGCGGGGAAGAGATGAAAGGGAAGGGAAGGGGA
>NW_009937860.1:0-3935 GCF_000696875.1 Nestor notabilis
CTCCCCCGCCATCGGCCCAGGGGAAGGGCGGTGGGGCCACCTCCCTAGGGAGCTCCACGGGCAGCCCCGGGGCCCGTCCTTAAACAAAGGTGCCGTCCCCGCACCCCGCCCGCGGGCTGGAGCTGGCCCAGGGCGCTACTCCTCCCGTGAGCCGCGTAATTAGAGCCTGGTGGTGCCAGGGTTGTGATTATGCAGATTGGAAGTGTGATGGGAATGCGAATCACAAATAGAGGCTTTGTTGGGCTTGAAAGGAACGAATTCGGCCAAAAGCAGGCGTTCAGGAGCTTGAAACGTGCTGATTCTAGGAGTTTTGATTCTTAGCGGGGAAAGCAACATATTTTTGAAGATGTGTTGTTGTTGAAGACAGGACTGAGCCGAGCACAGCAGAAAACTACGCTATTGTTTATGTGTAGGAGAAGGATTTTTTTACCAGGACATGTAGTGATGGGACAAGGGGGAATGGCTTTAAACTGAAAGAGGGTAGATTTAGATTAGACACTAGGAAGAAAATAATCAGTAATGGTGATGAGGCACCGGAACAGGTTGCCCAGAGAAGTTGTGGATGCCCCATACCTGGAAGTGTCCAAGGCCAGGTTCGACAGGGCTTTGAGTAACCTGGTGTAGTGGAAAGTGTCCCTGTCCGTGGCAGGCAGGATGGAACTAGGTGATCTTTAAGGTTCCATCCAACCCAAACCATTCTGTGATTCTATGACCCCTGATATGCCCTCATGTTGAAATTGTATCTGTAACACAGTCTAGATACACATATGGGTTTGCAATATTGAAGACTTTGAGAGAAGGAAAAATGACCTTCCCTCGTGCTAGTGGTTTTTACACTGTCCTTCATTTCTCAGTATTCAGAGAAGCCATTGCTTGTGTCCCTTCTTCCCATCCAGCAGGTGAGCAAAGATTCAGCGGTGACCAAGGCAGCTCAGCCATGACACAACCCTTGCTGGGTTCATTTCCCCTAGCTACAACTACAGGCCACAATGTCTTAAGTTAGTCTCCTGGAACCTCCTAAAGCTCTGATATAAAACAGGGAACAAATCTCCAGGAAGCATGTAAGCTGCTCAGCCACCTACCACCCACTAATAATAGCTATCAGCTGGTCACTGCCCAATTCTTGAGCATCAGCTTTAGGCTGAGTAGTAGCAATAACAGTCACCACCGCCTTCACAGTGCTTCATTGCTGTCTCAGGTTTCTGGTGTAAGGAGGAACAAACATGAATTCTCTGTTCAGGGCAAAAGTCAACTTTGAAATTATTATCCAGCTTGTCACAGTTTTCTCTCTTTTGTTTATAGTCGGGAAACTATTCTGCACATGCACAGGACAATGGCACTATTGTTTGTCAGTCTTTTAAGTGTTCTTACAGGGCAAATAATACATGAATGGTTGGAAATGAAGATAGAGCAGGGCACGAAGTGCTGACTTCCAGATAATGTAACTGTCACTGAAGAGATTATGTACAGTTTGCAGTGTACTACAGTACAAACAAATAGTGCTTAATCCAAAACTTTTCTTGCATCTCCTCTGTCCCTTTGGAAGAAAGCAATAGAAAAATGTTGAAAGTATAAAAACTGTCTAGCCCCACATACTGGTTTTGGCTGGGATAGAATTAATTTTCTTCATAGTAGCTGGTATGTGAGTGTATTGCGCATTAGTGCTGGAAACTTGATAACACAGAGTTCAGTTACTACTCAGCAGTGCTTACACAGAGTCAAGGTGTTTTCTGCTCCTCACCCCACCCCACTAGAGAGTAGGATGGGGGTGCACAAGAAGTTGGGAGGGGACACAGCTGGGACAGCTGACCCCAACTGACCAAAGGAATATCCCCTACCATATGGTGTCATGCTCAGCATGTAAAGCTGGGGGAAGAAGAAGGAAGGTGGGGGATGTTTGGAGTGATGGTGTTCGTATTCCCAAGCAACCATTAAGCATGATGGAACCCTGCTTTCCTGGAGATGACTGAACACCTGCCTGCCCATGGGAAGCGATGAATTAATTCTTTGTTTTGCTTTGCTTGTGTGCATGGCCTTTGCTTTCCCCATTAAACTGTCTTTGTCTCAACCCACAAGTTTTCTCACTTTTACTCTTCTGCTTCTCTCCCCCATCCCAATATGCTGGGCATGAGTGAGCGGCTGTGTGGGCTTACTTGCCAGTTGGGGTTAAACCATGACACCTCAATTCTGGTGTGTGTCATCAGAGTGAGTAACGTAATCCTGTTTTCACTACTACAGATAGTTGTAATCTTTATTGCCGTAAGTAAAAGTAAGAATTGATATTCTACATGTTTTCTACATTTTCTACATGTTTAGCCCCAGGGAAAAGTGGGCTGTTATCACTAATAGTGATACTAGCCTTAATTTTTAGAAATGCATAAACTAATCCAGTAAGATTGTAAAGTGATACAAATTATAAGCAGTGCATGTAATAAGTTTATTAGACATCAGTAATATACAATGAAAAAAAAAAGCCAAGAAGACGTTTATGACAATATCAGTGCTGAATGATGCAATGAGGCAGAGGAAATACTCAAAGGAAATTCAAAACAGAGGAGTTACTTTATCTGTTTGAACCAGGCTAGCAGAGTTATTTAGTGGGCCAACAAGAAAAAAAAAACAAACCAGGAAATGGGTATCTGATTTTTTTCAGTTGCCAGAATGGTGTGGTCAGGATATTGCATGGTTAAAAAAAATCTAGTGCAGACAACAGTTTGGAGAAACACAAATTATTCTCCTCCCAATGCTGACATTGCTAATGAATTGTTAATGAGCTCCATTCAATATCCCAACACTAGCTGATGAGTTGGATCAACCCAGAACTTCATAAACTCTTTACAAACCACAGCAAAGACTTGATGGTTCCATTTATTTTTTTTAAGGCATTGATAAAATCTGTTTAACCCCAACTCCAAACATCCTAATGTGCCCATGAAACCTGTTATTCCTGGATGTGAGAAATTAGATCTCTAACTATCTAGGCCACATGTAGGATGCTACTTACATGGTATGCTATAGTAGAAATTTCTGAATCAGTATAGTTACTAATAGGCTCCCAATGCAGAGAACAAAGAAGCAGGAAGTCTACAAGTCCCATCTGCTCTTCTCTGATAATAAGCCTGTTGCTTTATGCTGCAATAGCTGCAGGCTGGACCTGCCTTTCAGGCAAGCTAGTAAAGAATTAATTGCAGTAATCCAGTCTGGGCTATACAAAAGATGGGTTACAATAAGGTCAGAGCACGGATGGTAAACTCCAAGTCTGGTGAGATTATTTTAAAGCACAGTGCCAGTCTGAAAAATGACTGTGAAAGTAGTTTTATAAAAATAGACCCACTACGGTGCCAGCAGAAGCCCATCTAATATGGTATTCTGTCTTTAACAAAGGCTTCGTAAGGAAAATATATGAGAAACAAGAAAAATATTGGGGGATTTACTCCAGCTTTCTGAAGTCGATGAATTGGGACATCTGGACCGTTTGTTTTTGATAGCCACCAATGTGTAATAATATTGCATTTTGTGAACCCCGTTTTTAAACCATTTAAACATTAGAACTCTACAACACCCTGTGGCAATTAGTGCTGCAATTTAATTATGTATTGTAAGAAAAACTGCTTCCTATTATCTATTTTAAATCTGCTGCCTAGTAATTTAATTGGGTGTCCCTTCATTCTGATTTTCTGAGAAAGCCAGAATGATTAATCATTCTCTATTCAGCTTCTCTTTGTCATTCATGACTATATAAAACTCCGTTACTTCTCTTCCAGGCTGACAAGCCCTAATTCATATAGCCTTGCCCCCACAGAAGTTGGGCTGAACCTCCCATTGTTTCCCATCTCCCTCCATAACGAAACCTGAATTTTCTGACCCACTGTTTCCTTTCTGTTAATACTCCATGTTGTGATAACTTAGGGAAAGACTACGAAACAGAATCATGT
>NW_009937860.1:3966-22297 GCF_000696875.1 Nestor notabilis
TTCTTGTAAATCCAAATATACTCAGATAAAGAAATCAGCTTAACCAGAACCATATTGGCTCCTTCAGAAACATTCATATATTCATGAGCATACCTTGCTTTAAAAAAACTGTATGGACTCTCTTCCAACATACCATACCTATCCAGATGCCTCTGTATTATGTTATGTATTATAATTTGTACAAATTGGCTCCATAGAAAATCAGACTAACTGAAATGTAGTTCTCCAGAGCAGCTTTCATGTTTTTCAAAACTGATGTCCCAGCTGATGCTTCCAATTTGTTTGGCACCAAGCCTGCTTTGAATTATAGGGTAGATCTCTGTGGGAAGTTCAACAATGTCACACGTGAGCTGCTGTAGAGTTTTTGCATAGATACTACCAGGTCCTAGCAATTTGTTATTCTTAAATTTATAAATTTGCTCTGAAACGTTTGAGCAGTTAAATATTTTCCTGGAGTTATAGCATGGATTCTTCATTCTCCATGTCTCTTGCAAATATTTTAACTTCCTAGTTGTTGCTAATTTCTTGTTAATTGACTTTCATGTTTTTATATAGTTTCTTTTTTTAAACTACCATTGTTCCTTCTGGCTTTTTCCTTACTGAATTAATATTAAATTGAAGTACATTGTAATCACTATTAGGATTGATTTTTCTATAAGATCAAATCCAAAATTGCATCATTTTCAGTGAGCCCCGGTTGCTTCAGAAAATTGTCATTTACAGTGTCCAAAGATACTGCCCATGCATTAAGCTTAGGGTCTGCTAGTTAGTAGATCAATCAAGGCAGAACTGTCCTTGGCAGCTCACATTCAGTAGATTCTGATTTTATTTTGTCTCATCAATTCCATATCAAATAACTCTGGCTTTCAAATGCATTAATCCCTTCCCTTCCTTATAGACAGAAAGCATCAACCTGAATCTTACAAATCAGGATAGGCTATTTCTTTCTAATGAGTCTTCATCAAGAACAAAGACTAATTATGCTTTCAAAGAAGCTTGAACATTTGCATTGCCTCCAGTGTACGAGTATATTGGAGAGTGTAATTTGGTTCACAGAACCTTACCGCTGATGAATAAGAAGGGGAAGGTGGAGGGGGAGATGTGAAGTTCAAGGTTGTTAATAAATGAGCTGTTAATGTTAGAGTAAAGGTTCTGAAATAGCAGCTTCTCTCCATGACACACGTTTTGCCAAGAATCCAGATTTCAGCTTGATTTGTCTCCAGGGAACAGTGGCAGTTGACACAGAAAAAATGCCTTATTTCATGCTGACAGGATTGTACTGGAGAGTTCAACAAATTCTGGTCTTTTTCTTTCTTCTTTTTTTTTTTTTTTTTCCCCATCTTCTGTCATCTTTAATTTTGTCTATCTGCATGTACTTGGAGAAGCAGATTCAAGAAATTCAACAGCTTTGCAATAAAGTGGAAAAAAATTTGTATCCATGTTACTATCCAAACCACTATCCATTTGCAACTCCCATCATACAGATAGCTAAGTGATTTTTATTGTTTGAAAAATTCTAGTACGTATAGGCCAACAGGCTTTATGGTAATATAAAATGGTTTAGTAGTTACCATGTTAAAAACTAAACAGCCAGATGCTTAGCACTGGTTATGTGACATATGTAGGAAAAAAATAAATATTACAAAACCCCTCAGTCCAGCAATAAATGTGTCTTTTGAGAAGGCACATCTGAGCAGCACTGCTATGATGTCAAAAAGAGCATGGAAAGTTTGCAGTTGCTTGGAAGGTTTTTCTTGTGTCAAAGTGGTTGTGTTAAATTTTCAGATAGGGAATGGTTTCAAAAGATAAGTGCCTGAACTTTCATCCAAGTTCAGTTCGATCAAACAAAAATCTTTGCTGAATATCCAGAAATGCCCGTGTCATTTATTTTTGTAATTTCTTTTTCCTTTCAGATGGGACATAAAAACAAACCTATCATGCAAAAACCTGTCCTTGCACAATCACGCTCAGTCACACACTCAATCAGAAAAGATCCAATAAATGGCAAAGATAACTAGAAAGGAATTAGGTACAGTTAGAAAACCTAAATCTAAACTTGCTTTCCAGACCCTTTCTTTCATACACTATATAACCTGCAAAAGACTTGAGATCTTTCCTGCCACAGATCATGAGATCAGCATAAAAACCTTTGCCATTCCTCCTGCCACGCAAGGTCTCCTGGGTGCGGGTAGTGAAGTATCTATCAATCTTTCTACCTCTGGGTCCCTTTTGTTCATTGTGGAGGTGTACAGTCAGTGCCAGACACACCTCCAAGGCTGGGGGAGAGCTGCTCTATAATCAGCCCTTTCTGAGACAATCTGTAAGTGGAAGAAATGTAGTGCAGCAAAGGCGTTTATTAAGTACACTCTCTGGATTGATCAAGTGTGTGAATTGTGGTACTACTAAATATTCTTTTTATCTAGATCTTTTCCTTGTGTTCCAATTTCATTACGGGAAGCAAAGTCCCTGCTGCCTCCACTCCCCTGTTTTATGTTCCTACTGAGAAGATCCTGATTCTGAATTAGAAGGAAGGGGAAATTTTAAAACAGTCATGGTGGTATCTGAGTTAAAAATTAGAAATCAGAGTTCTCAAAGCATGTTCTCTTCTCTGACTATCTGGGATGTCTCACACTAGATGAGAAGAGGCAGAAAAAATACCGCTTCCTTCCCTGCTTTCCTCCTTCAGCTTTCCACAGATGTCATTCATGTCAAAACTGGTATGCCTGCTCCCATGGAGAATTTTGTGGTGAGAAAACCAGTATTTTGCTACAAAAGGCTTTTCTGTTACTTCTACTTATCTGTTACTTTGGTAAATTTATAAAAGCAATGCTCAAATGCATTATCTATTATATAAACAGATAAAACCAGTGTTTAGATGCATTATTAATCATATACTTCTATAGATTTTTCCAAATATCAGTATTTTTAATATGTGATCATAATGCTACAAGTATGGTTAGTTGGATTCTCATTCTTAATTCCAAGATTCAAACTACATATGGAGATAATATAATTCAAAGTTCCAGAGGTGGACATTCCCTGGAGGAGCTAGAAGGTATAAAGGTAGACCAAAGTTTTCTGGAATATTCATCTTACAGTCAAGTTTGGCTACTGATTTCAATGGCACCATTATTTATGGTAACACTTATGTTTTAAATTCCTATCCCCAGTTTTCAAAATCACTGATTCTGCTTGTCCTTAATTGGCTTCTTTGCATAATGTTTTCATCTTCTTATTCTTTTCTCCTTTTTCTGCTTCTTTTGGGTATTTTGACATGTGAACACTATTTCCCCACCTTCCCCCAATTGGAAAAAATGGCTCCAATGCCAGAAAAAAATTTGCCTTTTCTTTCCAGAAGTGATTGATTCCTTTTTTTCTTTTTTCCCCTTGTTTTCCTGAGTAGGTAGTTTTAAAATATTGGCTGCCCGTTGTTCTCACCACAATAGCTGTCTAAGCTTCCAAAACAGATGTCTGACGACTGCACAGCAATGCCAAGTCTCAGACAAGTGCTTTTGGCATGATCATACTCCTATATTGACTCTAACAGGACAAAACCAACCCATTTTAAGCCTTGGCACAGGCTCTGAGACTATAGCTGTCAGTTTATAACTGACACAGTTACAAGAACTCCATGAAGAATAGTACATTTACAAGTAGCTTGCTTGGAAAGGGAGTGAAATCTGATTTTTTCTTGAGCCACTTACACAGGTGCAGCAGTACCACCCAGAGGCCATTGCTGTGCTGGGCACTGCACAAACAAGGAGTTAGTTCCTGTCCAAAAGAGCTCAGACGCTGGAAAGGCAAATAAGATATTAAAGTTTAGAAGATATCATCATATGAAGACATTTCTAGTAATCTCGATGAAACCCTCCAAAACTTCCAATCTCTCAGAATCCTACATCATCCAAATCTGAGTGCAGACAACTCCTCTAATGTTGCTAGAAAGGAACACAACATTAACAGATAAATAGATGATCGTTCAGACTGCTTTTAATTATGAATTAAGCCACTTAGATGAGATGGAGAAATTCCAGGATCTGGACTCTGCTCACAGGACTGTCTCTCTACATTTTCTATTCCACAGTCATTACTGAGGGGTCAGTAGGCACCTAGTGATTGTGCTGGCAATGCAGCCATCCTGCGGGCCATGGACCATAAGGATCCACCCTCCACCCATGTCAGGGAACATGGCAACAACATCTAGTTTGTTCCATACACCAGCCTGTTCCTCTGTCTTACACAGCTTGGTTAGCTGGTAAGATGGGGGAGAAATTGAACTTGACCATCCCACTTTCTGGGCCAATGATCTGTTCAAAGAGGAGAACAGCATCTCCCAGATTTTAAAAAGCAGTAATTATCAGGAGATTTTTGAGGAGGAAGGATCTTGGCAGTGTGTGCCAAGCATGTTTTGAGAATATCTGCAGATTATTCTCCCTGAAATGCAAGGAATGTTTCTAAGTCCCAGTTTTACTGATGCAGGAGATTAGAGCTGCATTGCTTAGATCAAGCAAAATAGAAAACAGGACAGTAGGACTGTGAAGTCAAAGAAGGAAAAATGGGTTTAAGACCTCAGTGGTGCTGCATCTGTTAAGTGGCTAAACAGCTATTTTGGTCAATAGTTTCAGACTTGGGCACTTGACAACTACCTAATATCAAGTGTCTTTATCCTTTGTCTTTATAGAATGAAGGATGTCTCTACTGTTACGCTGCTTGAAGAAAAACGAGGTGTTTTGGTGCAGCAGGTGGAAGAAAAAGAAGCTGCATTTCTCCCTTGCAGTCTGACACCAACGTGACTGGAAGCTAAAAACACCTCCTGGTGTAACAGAGTAGCTACAATGAGCAACATGCAAGTATGATCAGAAAGCAAAACCAACCAGGAAAGTGGATACTTTTCATCCTAAACAACAGGATTATGTATCAAGGAAGGCAACCAGAGTAGCAGAGTTCTCAGTAAAAAAACTGAACACATGAAGCTATCCCAACACAACACACATCTCCGTATCAAGGAGTAGGGAATAGAGCTAACCTCTCAATAAAAGCAAGGCCTCTTTGATGTTGACCACTTCTTTACTAGCCTAGCTAAGGGGGTTCTATGAAGTAACAGGGAGCATGTCTTGTCAAACTCAGAGGGATGCTTATTTCAAGAGGAAAAGGATGTAAGTATCAGTAGCTTTGAAGTAATCTACATATTTATATACCTCAATATATATTACATGCATTATTTCACTCCTTTCCTCTTGTTGCTTGATTCTCTCCCCTGTAGAGCTATGCCCCAGCTTTGTAAAATAAAGTATCCATTACACACTGAAAAAATAGGCCTGATGAATCACAAAACCCCACATAATTTAGTACATCATCTCTCAATAGAGCTTTTCAGTCAAATTTAATGCATTATTGAAGATAACGCGTTCATTAAAACAGCTGCCAGCAAACTGTTCATTTGGATTGTTTCATGGAAGCACTAGTCAAAGAGAAATAAAACACCACATGCTAATGATATGCAAAAAGGACAAAAAACAACTCAGTTTTGATACATTGGTATTGAGATGTTAATATGATATCTTTTTTTTTTTTTTTTTTTTTTTTTTTTTTTAATCAAAACTGCCATGCTGGCTTTTATATGGTAAATATGAAGCATCACAAACCCGGTGCTCCTTTTCAGCAAACTTACAACATATAATAAAAAATAACAAAAAGCACATGGCAAAATTACCAGGGCTGTTCAGTAAGTATGAATTAACAAGCATGGAATTATTATTTATTGTTTCTTATTGCTACTTCTCTGTCTGTGAGCATTTAAGTAGCAGATTTCTGGATACAGACTTTGCTCCTGGTCTCTAGTGGAATGAACTGAAATCTCTAATCCCCTCAAATGCTATGAAGTCCTGGATTCTAATGAGCTGGCTGAAATGAACATCTAACATCTTCCATTGTAACAGCCTTAGCAATAACTGTTGGCCTCTGAACAGGAGCAAGTTTCTGACCCCAACATTAAAATTTCACCACTACTTTTCTCCACCTGTTTTGCAAGTCTCACTGTTTGCTGGTGAAGCACAGGGTAATTGCTAGTGTAGTTTAACTAGAATATGTCATCAGCAAGAGACACACACCAGAAAAAAATGTCTATAATAACAGGTTTATTAAATTTACTGCCATTAGTTAATAAGAAATTTTAATAAAATTAACAAACTATCTACTGTTTCATGGGTCCTTTACATATTAGTCTGAACACCCTTCAAGCCAGGGAAGACAGATTACATCATTATTCAGCTGCAAAGCCAACTGTTTAAGTTACACAGACATCCATACCTCCTGTCTCCACTACTGAATGTGCAGATGAGGAGAGAGATTTTGGCTGGGACAGCCATTCAGCAGCCTAGTATTAATCTATGGCTTTGGCACTTTTCACCTTTCTAAGCTTTTGCTAAGGCCAGCAGCCTCCAAGCACTCTAGCTCTGTCATGGTCATATCCAATAAGACCTTTTAAGTTGAGATGTGGGAGATGAAAATCAGTTCTGAATAACCATGATCTGAAACACCTCATGGCAGAGACTAGTTGTCTAGTTTGTCTAGCAAACTACTGAATTATTTATTATTTTAAACAAATAGG
Source organism: Nestor notabilis (assembly GCF_000696875.1). Classification (NCBI taxonomy): domain Eukaryota; kingdom Metazoa; phylum Chordata; class Aves; order Psittaciformes; family Psittacidae; genus Nestor; species Nestor notabilis. Next base: position 10,577 of record NW_009937860.1, read on the forward strand.
CAGGTAACTATTGAGTGTTGTGGAAACACTATAACAAAGGATGAGCTCTTCTTCCAGTTTCTATACCTTAATGAACATATGCTCTTCAAAAGCAAAAAAAAAAAACAAAACAGTGCTTTCACTGTAGTCTCAAAGGAAGGAGTTTATCTGGCCTAATGTAGGTGTGTAGAAATTTGAGCTATTCATTCCAGGTTCCTTTGCAAACCATGGAAAGTAAGACATACATTCAGAGCATGGTTAACATCACGGTAAAGTAGATGTTTGCAATCTGACCAATTGAATCACTTCCTAAAAATGTCCACTTCTCTATAAAGACAGAATATATCAAGTATCTTCAATGTCTGCACTGTAGATGTTTAAATTTAAGCGAGATGAATCCATCCAAGGTGTTTAGATATTCTGCTTAATAAAGTAGGAAAGATAAATACAACAACATAATGGCATGCAAAGTATGTATTTCATGATTTCATGGCAACTATTAAGTGTGCACGTCTTAAAAAAAAAAAAAAACAAAAAACAAAAAAGGGAATACAATAGTTACCAGAATTACAAACATGGAGTGGGATACTTCTAATTGAAACCCTCTAACATTTTTTGTCTAAAATTCCTCTGCGGTAAGAGAGATGCATTTTCCAAAGATGATTTGTTCCATCTTAAAGTTATCATTTAAGTTATGTGGGAATAATCTTCCTCTGCAGACTGATGTCTCTCCGCAAAGGTACAGAGTGAACCCACCTCACTCTGTATTAAAACAGTAGTTTTAACTGAGTAGCTGACTTTTAAATGATTAATCGTTGATGAGATTAATCTATTCATGCTATATAAAGATAACAGGTCTTTGAGGAGATGTGTTTTCAGTAAAAAGAATACAGCCCCTTCAAAACATATGTGTAGGTATGTCCTGCTGTTAAGAAAATTTCAATAAATTATCATTAGTTTTACATGAACTTTCACAAATCTGATAAATATACTGAACAATATCTTGTTTTGCTTCCTGGAATGTGTGTATTAAAAGGCACCTGAGTTCTCAAGTGCTTAATTCCTTTGGGAACCATGCAGTCGGACTGCATTTAGAGTATTTGCTCCTAGTAATAAAAAATAATCATTTTCCATAGTGGTTTGAATTAACAGGGCAATACACTTAACTAAACACTAGTGGAACTTCTTTATCATGCTGTATGTCAAAATTAGTAGATCCACTTTTCTGCAAAAGAGAAAAGATTGATCAGAAATGCCAAAAATTCAGTATTCCCTAAATGTCACACAAGGAAACTTTAGATCAATTTATTTATTTTATTTATTTTTAGAAAATCTACTGAAGTCCCATCTTGTCATTTGCTGAAATAGGATATGTCACTTTATAGTGCTTAACATACAGACCCTTGGTCTGTCTGTCTACAGTTTAGTAACTGTCAACATGCCTTACTAATTTCATAGTTGGATTAATTACAAAATTCACACTTTCCATCAAATTTTGCAACGGCATAATAAAACAAAGTATTTTAACAAAACAAATTGATTAATATAATTTTAGCTAGGATGACACATCTCAGAAGGATATTGGTGAACACCACCTTATCAGAACATTTCATCTACATTTCCATTTGTCTTTGTTTGGTACAGAGGTACTGATATATAGTGTTACGAATTAATAAATGCTGTGAACACAGAAGACTTAAAATCTAGCATTTTCTAGAATAATTCATAAAACAGAAGCTTCATTCTTCAGTGCCTTGTCCATTTGTTTACTCACTGTGCTCCTCACAAAAGTAAGAATGGTACTCACAGTATATTTTCAGTATGATTGAATAGATTTTGTATTTTCTCTTTGTAGTTACAATGACTACATTAGGTGAAAATACCTCTGAACCCTGGTTTATTTGTTTCAGTAGAACAGTCTGGTTCTCAGAGGGCCTTGCAATTTATTCTTGTCACTTCCTGGGCAAGATGCCATTGACTTACTGTAGGTGTCTCCATTGACTGCAGTGGCAGGACTCTACAGATTTCAATGAGACCTTAAGAGATCTTCCTCACAAGTACTGACTAATTATTATGCCTAGAACCTGGTGTTGGATATCATCATAACTAACTCAGTCTCACTGAATGAAATACTCTGAAAGGGTTTAAGTAAACAAATGAGCAAAAGCAACACCCGTCTGCTTTATTAAATAGCTTCAATATATTGAAGTTATTTGAATGAAGTTCTCTGCACCGTTGTTCTATGTTCAGTATAATACATCTTGCATCTTACCTTTAACTTTGGAATAGCAAGGCTCACAATGCACAGTTTGTCTGTAAATCCAAATGCTGTCTCCTGCCTTCAGATCTTCCAGTGGTCTTTTACATACTTCACACTTCGACACACAAGTAAAAGTAACAAGAAAAATGAAAATGAACCATTCTCTAATATTCATTCCCTGCATGCTATCTTTTAGGAAGTAAGCAACCACAGACCAGAATAAGGGTTGTGAGTACTGCAATATCAGCAAATTTGAACTCTGAAAGAGCAGTTTTAATAAACAGTCAATTATACATCTGAATATCTCACCTTTAGACATTTAAAAATCAGAAACCTAAGTCTCAACTGGTTCCCTAGGTTCTCATTATACTCGCCAACCCATTGCTTCCCCCAGACATTTCCAAGCGTACTTTCTCTGTCTTAGTTTAGAGATTTATTCTAAAATAAGATGAATCACCCCTTTGAGATCCTTTTGTTTCTTCACTGAGTAAAGGAAGCATCCAACTTAACCCAACTCAGAGTAGATCTTAGAGAACCTAAACCTGCTTTAAAAATATTTTATCCTTTATCTTACTTGTTAACTATGTCTCTCATTATTGCGGAATCTGGACACTGCTTTCACAAATGTCTCACAAAGATAATTTTTGAGATAGAGAAGCATTGCTTATGTTTCATATATGAAAATACATAGATACACACAGAGGTTGAGTTCCCAAGACCACTAGGAAAGCCTACAGTGGATGAAGGAGCAAAGTAATTTGATCTATAAACCAGAATCTTGACACCATCCATTTTTGCAACCTAGTAAAAGAATAACAAGTTCAGGTTTCTTTGGATATTTTATCCTCTGATAAGTGAAAACCAGAGTCTTTCCATAATTTTCATGATGGCTGTCTATTCAGATAAATTTGGACTAAAAATCTTTATTAAAATTAAAAATTCAAAGACTAACCCAGAACATTCTGTAGCAGCTAAACAAATAAAGAGGCTGGGTGAAGTCAACACCATGGACTTAAAGACAGTGGGATTAGATCAAGGATCCAGGCAATATGCAATTGCCTTATATTACATACGTTCACTAGAGCTAGTATGAAATTTCAACTGAGCACTCCTCATTGATTAGCATAACGTGAGAGTATTAAGCAACTTGGTTTTTTATGTTTTATCATATTACTTTTTTCTATATAATTTCTACATGAGCTGTTAGTATTAAGGTACTATTAAAATAGTCTGCTACCTTCACTAGTTTTATGTTTCCTTGTATAAATCAGCAAAAGGATGGTCATGTTTTCAAAGCTTTGGTCACTAAGATTAGCTAGCATTTTTATACAGAGAAAAAACCTACAATCTGTACTATTTACTCACTGAACTTCAAGGCCAGGGTGGACAGAGTCTTGAGCAACCTGCTCTAGTGGGAGGTGTCCCTGCTCATGGCAGGGGATTGGAACTAGATGATCTTAAGGTCCTTTCCTACCCTAACCATTCTATGATTCTATGATTCTACAATTACCTGTACAAGGAAACAAAGACCTCATGCTGCTGCCAGCTACATGCAAATCTCTAACGGATACAGGGTATTTGTAAAGAGCTAAATGAATATTAATGATAGGAAATTGAGCTACTTAGTTAAATACATATCTACAAGCACAAACCACAGACCTACATTAGTTGTTTAATTTTTTGCAAATGCTTTCATAAATGTGTAGTTACAGAAAACCTAAGCTGAATTTTGCTGACCAGAAAGGTCCCCACTTCAGAATAGGTAGCAAAAAGAATATAATTTAAAAATTAAGATTAAATATTTAACAGATAGTTTGGCCAATACCAGTGTAGGAGTATTAGTACTTCTAACTGTGTGAAAAGCCTATTCCTCTTTATCTGGGTTGATCTATCCAAAAAAAAGAGAAGAAAACCAGAGCTTGTAATTACTTGCAGTAGGAGTATTGAGGAGGTATTACATAGTGATTTCCATGGAAAAAATTACATTTCTACTGCTCACTGAACTTAGAAATGTGAGACAAAAAGCATATGTAAATTCATACATGTTAAGTATAGCCTTACTGCTGTATTCTGCTTTGGGTTACTTTTCATGCAATAACTAGGTAGAAGAACTGCTGTCAGAAACAGAAGTATATGCAAGATGGACAGAAAAATGAGCTATGCTAATGTGTGATTTTGCAAGTATTGTTTGTCAGAACAACAAACTCTGCATGGAGATGCAAGCAGAATTAAGACAAATGAAGCAGAAGGAAAATGGACTAGAGGGCTGAGCACTGATCGGCATACCCTGAGAAAAGTTTAAGAGTGAATTTTAGGCTGAGGCTTAAGCTTTGGAATGACAAGCAAAATTTCTTCTGTGCTTTCATTCTTATTGGAAACAGGGGCAAAAAAACAACCAAACCCAAACATAATTTGTAATAAGATGAGGCAAAGGCACACCCATATTCATCAGTATTTAATCCTACAGCAGACACTATCTATAATACCCAAATTTTAACCAAATCTTTGATGCCAGTGGGTAAAACGATTTTACCTCTTGCTTAAACGCCTTTTACTAATGCCTTTGAGTGTGGCTTCTGCGTAAGCCATAGTTGTCCTTAATCAAGGACATCTACAAAGCTTCACGAAAAGAGAAATAGAATAAAATTTTACAATATGAAGAAAATATAAGTAGGATATCATTCACTATATCCAACTAAAAGCCTCTGCAGCTGAAGCCTTATAAATGTGTAGGACATTCAGGGTACATTACAGTGCACCCTTTATCCTCCTTGTGGCTTCAAGAAAGAAGGATAGAGAGGGAGAGGGAAAGCAGAGGAAGAGAGAGAGAGATTTAAAGACAGAGGAAGGGACTGTGTAGGGGTAAGAGAGACTAGTATTTCCTACATTAATCTTCTTCAGTGTGCAAGACTTCCTCTTCTCCCAGGTGGAGAAGGCCTAAGGCCTGAATATTTTCTTATTATTTGTGTACTATAATACAGGTATTACATTCAAATTATATTTCTTAGTAGCAGGTGAAATCCTCTTACCTTGAAGCAGGTTGAATGACAGCAAATTTGCAAGGCATCTAAGATCATTTTGGCATCTATGCCCAAGGGCTTCCTGCAGTATGTACATATATCTTTTCCAATTATACTCCTGTGTATATAACACAACATTGACTGTCAGAAAAAAAAGCTGCCATTGAAATCTCAAGCAGAAAATTGATAAGTTTAGGGCACTAGGTGGGAAAGACATTTGTATACTGTAGAATGGCCATAAATGGAAAAATGTCATGTGTATGTTCCTTCCATTCTAGTTGACAGCTGTAATACACATGATCCTGTGATGGGCAAATTGCTGAGCATAATTGCCAACTAGCAAAAATACCTTGATAGAAAGAATGGTCTTCTTTGGTGAACTGAATGATTTCAAACAGTAATGAAACTGTATTAAGCTGCTGAATGTCTGGGAGCATGTATACTAAATGGGGCTGAAGTGGAGGATAATGATTTTGACATTTTAATCACAAAATAAAATTGGTAGTTGAATTTAAACTGCCATCATTTGGTCAGTCTTAAAGAACTATCTTCTGTGTTGTGGAAGAGCCTCAAAACATAGGCAGAAATCCTACCTTCCTTGCAGTAATAGTGAACAAATGCATAGAACAGCCTACCTGATATTCATAAGAATATTTTTAAAAATTTTCCCGCCTCTTTTTGCATTCTTATGCAGCATTGATATGTACTTTCCCTAGATACAAATTTTGATATATCTAGTATCAACTGGTCTTACTCCTTTCCACTCAATAGTAAGCCACTGTACTAATATTTAATCATTCCCAGAGTCCTTTATACTTACTTTGGAAAAGATAAAAAAAAAAAATTATTTCCAAGTAATGGGACTGTGCAGATTATCTGAACTGAAAATAGTGACCACATTTATTTCATTTTTTTTTTTTCCATGAGGTAATATATTACTGATGAGCAAATACCCTTCTTATATTTGGGAATATTTTAGCTGGTGTGAAAACACCAGAGTTTTTAACAGTACTGGCATGTGAAGCTATACCTCCACATCTGTACATAAAGTTGGTCATTACAGACACCATCCCCAAAAAGGAAGGAAATTTTGCAGGGTAAGCAGCTGCCCAAGATAGAAACCTACAGAATCGCAAAGCCAACTCTATCACTGAAGGCATTGGCTATTGTTTCTATAGATATTTTAAAATGCCAGCTGTGACAAGCCTAACATAACATTAGGCTGATGAACTGTGGTAATGATTTGATGGCAAGACCCCACTGAAAGGGAGCTCCATATGAAAAGCTGTCTGACAAGCCTAATGGTGACTTCCACTGCTCTCTTTTGTCTGAATACTTGAATGCTTATGCAAAATGTCTGTGTCCTTTGGTACTCTACAATGTTATTAATGTGTACTTACCGATCAGAAGTAGAGTAAACAGTTTTGATAGTATTTCCAGTTATATTTTTGTCATAGGTACCATATGATGATTTGCTGTGAATCAGTGAGAGAATAGCAATTACTAAAGAGAATTTTTTATTTTTAAAGGTTTCAGTGCACTGCTGATAATATGAAATAAAACTAATGTAACATGCTTGTGAAAAAAAAAGAAAAAATCATCATACTTGGTGATAAATTATCTTCCTCTATTTTCACAGCCATCAAGAAAAATACATAAAATTAAAACAACCTAACAAACACAAATTAGAAATATAGTGTCCTTAGACCATGTTCTGTTGCTGAATGATTCTTCAGCATTTCAAAATTAAATCCATAAGCCCATTGAGCAAAATCTACATGATAGTATTGAGTTTGCCTGTGCTGAGATCCCAGCCTAAATGATACATTTCAGGAAAGGGTGACACACTGCTTTTCCCTTTTTTTCCCCCCTTCTTTCACTAGTCTTCAAAGAGCCAAACAAAATTACAGTACACCCCTTGAAGTAGATTGAGGGTCTTTGTAATACAGGCTGTTCAAAGTGAGATTTGTGCTCACTACAGTAGCTGTATTGTTCCTTGGATCAGAGTAGGAAGGTATATACTGAATTTAACTATTAAGGAAGCTATATCTTCTTTTGTAACTGTCCCAGTTCTAGTTGCTTAACTGTCAGGTTTTTTTGCATGGAAGGGATGGCCATGTATGTGACAGCTGAAGAAGTTATCTTGCCATACATGCTTTGAACATTTCTGAACTGATTAAATTATCCTATTCCTCCAGAAATTCATAAGGTATATGGTAATTATTACATGTTTCATATCACTCTTGAATAATGTTTAACAATGTTAGGAATAATTTTTTATAACCATGTGCATTTGCAGAACATGTCTTTTTTTCAGAGAAAGTATAACAGACTGATAACATGCATGTATGAGGTGTTAAACAGTCCAGATACACTTTTCTACATACCTGTCTTTTGTAATGTGTGTGTCTTACTTGATTTCTATGCAATACCAGAAAAGTATTAAAATTCCACAATTACTGAGAAGCTTAAATGATAATTGTTTTATTTACCTTTCATAGAACATAACAATATGCTTGCTACTTAATAGTTATGTACAAACCTGGGTTTGCTCACCACAGAGAAAGTACCACCTCAAACGACACCCAGTGCTCCATTTACCTTTCAGGCAAGATGAAAGTAATCTTACTAACTAAGAAAACGAACTGAAGCTAAGTGATCACCTTTTGAAAGAGTTTTTATGGCTATTTTCACCCTGACCAAGCTAGACACGTGCACAGCACATGTCACAAGGTGAAGTATATTGGTGGTGCAAGTCCCTAAACTTTCTTACTGTGGTGAAAAGTGGCATAGGTATATGACCTCTCTATTCCTGTAAAGTGTGGGCCTGTCTGTACTTCTTTCTGTGATTAAGGCTTTTCCCTACCCCAAGTCTTCCATTTAACTCATTGTATTTAGCTACAGAATCCAGTGCTGAGTCAGGTTGACATTTCAGATCATCTAGTTAAATCAGGTTTGAGATCAGGGCAAAGCAAGTCCCGTGCATTGCACGCTAACCATAATACAGGTATTCAGATGCAACATGCCTGAAAATAACACTGCTTATCTTACAGAAAACTGTAAGATAATAAAGAAAAATACTTTCCTCAGGTGTCCCAGTGTAGACAAGTGTCCCTTGAATTTTAATAACTGGCTAGAGTATTATGGCTGAAATACACAAAACCATATACATCCACATCTTAAAAAAATAATTGTGCTGTGTAGCAAATAAACCACTATGAAACTACAGCAAAAATATTTTCAAAGCATCAGTTTCTAGTCTTGCCAACCAAAAGTGTGAGGAAATGCAGAACCTTTCAAATAAATGCATGATCTGACAACTTGACAAGATTCTAAGTTAAAACTGAGCCACAATGCAGCCTGAGACTGCATATCTGATCAAGCACCTTCTTTCAGTTTGTATCACCCACTCCTTTACTTGCTATGGTGTGACTTGTTTATACAGCAAACTACTCAACCATAAATGCTTTGTAGAACCCATTGCATAAACCCGGAAAGAATAACCTGCAAAGACCATTCATTTGGTAAGCTTTCATGACTTAAATTGTGATTAAAGCTTTAGATACGGGGTATACATTTTGTCAAGTTTAGGGTAATGCTGCAATTTATGGGCTTGGCCTGAAAGACCATGCAAAAGTTGCAGAATACACGAATTTCAACCACACTCCAGCCTCCTACAGAAAATATAAGAAAATGAGAGATCAAAGACACTGTGCTCAGTCACACCCACACCAAGGCTTAGGTGTGCATAAGCTTAAGGATTGGGACATTGGCCGTGGTTCCTATGAAGTACCAGACCATGACTGCTATTTTCCTTGTTAGTAAGGCTCAGTAGAAGATTTCTATTCTCTTTTCCAAGTCACCAGCCTTGGCTCAGGCAGTTGACAACCACTACACAGCAGTACAACACCTTATGTATAGGACTGTATCTTTAAATAATCCTGTTTATATTAATACTTAATTAATCCACATAGATGAGTGGGTTGGTACTGAAGGGTGGTTTTCCTAATGGAAAAAGGTCTTTCATTCAAAATTATATATTATATTTTTTGTTGTCACATTTCCTTAAAATGCATGTTGACTATGAAAAAACATGTATTTCTTTTATTCCGATGATTTCCTGTTACCAACAGACCTGGTCTTTAGTTAGTTCTATTAAATACCCCCTACATCACATTTTTCACTCAGATTTGCAATACATGTGTTTGTAAAGATAGAATCCACCTAGAAAAAGAGTACTGCAAGAGAAATGGTTTTTAAGATAGTTTGTACCAGGTCAAAAAGTCAGAAGCCCACATTACAGTTGCAGTGATTGGGAGTAAGACATGATACGTGGGTTCAGATTCATCCCATATAGTTTTAAGAACTTAACAGACACTTGAGTGTAATGTTTTCCTTACAGCCTCTGAAAGAAATAAGCTCCCTGAGAGTGTGGTGTATCTAACATGCAGGAAATACCTTTCCTTTTTGATTGTATAAGAATTCTGGCTTAACTGCTCTCTTAAATTTCACGCCTCAGCTACATGATGCCTCAGCTACATCTCTAGAGCTACACAGGCTATGTCTTGTGGTTCCCACTCTGTGTGCTAGAGCTATGCTCTGTGGGCCACCATGCATGGGATCCTGAAAGCAGAATTTGAAAGGGGGCTGGCATCTTTCCAGAGATCAGGCTAAAGTTTCTAAACATCCCTGAAACTTCTTGCATAGATGGGTTCTCTTTAGGTGATATGGTTCTCAATTCATTGTCCACAGTACCTGGTCTTTTTTTCACTGTCACTGCAGTAGTTTGTTTCTGGGAAATTATTTAGAGCCCTTGGAGGATTTTCATATGCTTGCTCAGTTATCCTAAAAAAGAGAAACCATACAACAAGAAAACAAACACCTTTTAGAAATCATTTTCAGCTACACAGCTTTCAGTTACACCTACACCCATAAATGTAGAAGCTTTGGCTAGAAACAGTAGGTAAAAGAAATTTATCTTCTTCTTCTTCTTGTTAAATTGTTGCTTGTGAAAAATAATGGAATCAGTGACTTATAATTTTAAGTCCTCTAGTTAATGATGACAAATATATTCATATCAGAAACTTCACCTAACTTTAATCAAACTCTGGTTTCCTTGAAGTGCTCACTGAGGTTGTCAATTATTCAGTAATGTCTGAGTGGTTGATAGTACTCTGCATTTTCTTGGCAGTATTCTATAATGTTTTGTTATTGGTCTTACTATATCTTAGTTCCAAATTTATTTTATATATATATAAAATACAGTTATGTTTTTATTAGAAATGACCAGTTAAACAGATATGTAGAGTCATTTTCAAAAGCAGGATTATGATTCAAGTAAATGAAAAGTTGTCTCCTGCAGTTTTCCCTGTCACAAACATGACATGCAACCAAATATAACAATAAATCTTGTCAGACAAATTATAGGATTTAAGGAATAAGTGCTAATAATGCTTTTGATGATTTTACAAAGCAGCTCAGACAAAGGCTGCTTTTGTCTTGATTCTGCCAAAGGTTATATTCTGAAACAACTTGATGATTATAAGCCCTAACTCTGGATGTTTGGGCTGCAGCTTGATTTATTTCAGTGAACTTGCCAAGGTCTAAAGCTTTGCTAAATGAACTTGCTCAGTGCTGATCACTGTTTTATATGCATAGCATGCTGCATGAAGCAGCACCCTCTATTCTGCCTGACTCCTAATCTGTCAAGCCCCCTTTCAGAACTAAAAGAGAAACTCATTCACTGTAGATATTTAGTATATGCTCCTCTGGTCAGATTGTCAAGTGGGGCTGCTCAGATAAATGGTAAATTTTATACTAATAGCAAAACTGCTTATGTATACAGCTAGCAAAGTTCTTCCTTTTCATTTAGGTATACAACTAAATGGGAGACTCAAAAAAATACCATCAGAATGGTACCTAAGAATATAATACTAACTTCACTTTAACTGACCAAAATGGATCTTTCTTTCTGCAAATAATGAAACCTAGTAGCAGTGACACTTTTACTCTATGAATGCATTTACTTCTATTTCTTTGAGATGGTAATATCTGAATTCACGAGACACCAAGATAAGCACAAAAATACCTATGAATATCTTGTCACCAGGCATTTTTTTTCACTACAGGAGATTATAGGTTTGAGTCATTGCTTATAATCAAAATACATGCAGCTATATTGTTACATTTGGTTAATCAGGCACATTTAAGAAATAATAGAGATATGTTACTCAAGTGATGTAAATTTTGCTTGCTCATTTTAGGAATTATCATTTTCTGGTACCACACAAACCAGCTACAACTCTTGATATTGACTCTTTAGATTTTAGAAAGAACTATGAATCGAGTCTCACTGCTTTGTACTTTGATCATTAGCAGACTTCACTTCAGTGTGATCACCAAGGTCCTCACCCCTGTGAAAGTGAGGAAGACCTCTTAATATAATTAAATATATTTTATATA
>NW_009937861.1:0-51128 GCF_000696875.1 Nestor notabilis
GAGGGGCGGCCGCAGCTCGCGCATGCGCTCATCGTCCCACCCGCCAGGCAGCGCCTCCCCCCGCCCGCAGGGAGCGACAAGGGCCACGTTATTCCCTTCCCCTTCGTACGTGCTGGTGGTGCCACGTTCGTACACAGCACCCATTGTGCACCTCGATGTCCACCTGCTCGCCCCACTGCCGGATCCTCTCCGGGTTGGTGATGTCTGCTTTACACTGGACATAACTGATTTTTATAGCTTTGGTATCATCTAAATAATGTTGTTAAGCAGTGTAAGATTCCCAATTTCCCTACTCTTAAAATAGGAAAATTAAGGCTTTTTGGCATACATTTTACTTACTAAACGTAGTTTCAAGCATGGAATACAGCAACACAGTCAACAGCTTTCATCTTACATGAAACAAGGCATTGATTAAAACCAGTTCAGCAGTTTTGAAAGCCAGAAACACAGCTGTTTTAATGCAACAGGAGATGGGCAGAACTTTCTGTTGAAACAGAAAGATTCTACTTACAAATCATTAACAGGTTCATTAACTCATCCAATAAAGCAACATTAACAGTACATAATATTGCTTGGGGTTGCGGTGTTTTGGGTTTTGTTTGTTTGCTTCCTTGGGGTTTTTTTTGCTGCTGTTAAACAAGGGAGGGGATGCTCAAAAGGAGGAGAAAGCTTTCAGAAGGAATTGGAATGTTTTGTAACACTAAGGATGAGTTACAATATGGCTAATCATAAAATACACATTTTGCTTTCATATCTTACAGACCGTGTATGTATGCTAAACTCCACCCTCTGCTAATTACAAATCAGCATTATGAATTTAAAATCTTCACGTATAAACTACTGGCTTCTTGCATGGATTTACATGATTATGGAAAGTGTATTACTGTCTTACAAGGCAAATTTGTCTGGAAAAAATTGTGCTTAAAAGCACATTTACATTTGTGCACATAGAAGCTTCAATTCTCCATACATTAACCATCTCACATAAGCCAAAAACCATCACTTTCGAACATGATTTAGGAAAAACCTCACATCAAATACAATACAGCAGGCATTTTTGTTAGTCAACAGCCAAACGTCATTGCAAATGCAATGTCTTGGTATTTACCTTTGGTAGGTTTATGCTTATGGTAGGATTTTTCCTGTAATACAGCCAATCACTTAGAAACTGACATCCCAGACAGGAGGAAGGAGTTTTCTGAAGAGATTCTTTGAATCATTTGCAAGAAACGAGCATTTGACTCCGTGACCTTCTGCAATACCTTCTTAACCAGCTGCAGAATTACCGTTTCCTTTTGTCTTTTTCTAATATACCCTTTTAATCTTATGACCTCTGATACAGTGATCAATGAACTGTGTAAGAAGAAAACAAGAATTAACTACTTCCTCTAGATTTCATTATTCTTCTTTTCACGTTAAAAGAACCACTGTTGTCACAATTGCCGTTCTGGAACAATCACAGGTACAACTGAAATATTCTTTATAGAAGGAGTATAAAAAGCTCTGAATTCCTTAAAAGTTGAGCTTAAACTGTTCAAGACTGCACAGAAATATGCTCTTGTATTTGTAAGCATTTCATTTTCAGAGTGCCAAAACTGGAAGTAGGAAGGAACCTAAAATCCCTGGTTATCTGGGTCTGCAGCATGCTGCCAGGCAAGGAGGAAACTCATTAGGTTTTCAGAGGATGGTTATATGAATAGATCTCAACAGAATGCTGGGTTGGCATCTCCCTTTGAAAAGCATTATAGTAGAAAAATTCTACTTAATTCTATTAACTGGTTCTAATATGCCCTCATTTGAATTTCTATAACTTCAAATTCTAATAACTGAATCTCATTACTGCTTCTGGGGTTTTCTTTGGTAGATTAGAGAGCTGTTACTACAAGGAATCTCTCCATCTCTCCCCTGGATAAATCAGGTGACCCCCCCTTAGCTTTCCATACAATAAAATGCCTGAATAAACTGAGGTGATCATAAATCCCAGTACGAACGACTTTTCCCACACCTTCCTCCTAAATGAAAGTACATTCTATGTTACATCAGAACTGCTTATTTGGATAGCTCAGCTAAGCTGATTCTTTTCTGCAGCTGTTTGGAACATGGCACTGTGGTTCTTCCCTGCTTTACATCTACTTTCCTTAATAAAATAAATTTTTAAGAGGAAAAGACAGAACACAGGGTTTCTTTACCTGTATCTGAAATGTCCTTTATCCCTAGTGAATGCAGCTGCCAGTTAAGAACACATCACAAGGTGCTCCACAGGCAAACCTCCCTCCCAGGCTTCAGCCTTCACCATCCCTGCAGCAGGATTCCTTACAGGATCTAGCCACCAGCTTAAAGCACAAAGTCACAGACTAGTGTCAGAAGTCTATGTCAAACCTTTATAAAGCTCATACAGCTGGAAGGTCTTCTGTAACAAAGCAAAATAGAAGCTCAAACTATACATCCTGGGTGTACAGCAGTCCTTATATTGCCAACTGAATTAGCTGTTAACCCTCAAGAAAATAATCCTGATGGATTTTTCCACTTTCCGTTACTATGTGCTGCAGTACCAAAAAAAGGATGGATTAGTGGCCCAAGTGACACTTTTCTCCTTTGAAGCGTCTCAAAGGAAAGACTACTCAGGCATTAAGAACACATCAGCTCACCAAAGGTGCCTGAAAAGGGGGTATTTCAGAACGCAACTCACATAAATTATCTCAACAGTTCTTACAAGCTCTCTGTCAACATTTCCATGTTCAGTTCCATTATCCCCCAGCCTGCCATCCAAACAGCAGAACAAGACATGGATGCAGATCATAAAGAACATATATTACCTTCTTGTTGGGTCATTTCAAGTTTAAGTCAATCCCTTCTCCCTCCTTCCTTCCTCCCAGAAAAAGAACTGATGACATCAAAACACATTTTGGAACAATCCATTTTAACTTCACTAACCTTCTGCAGCCAGCTAAGAGCACTACGTCAGCCATGGATGTTTTGGGCCTTATCCAAGTTTATTATGTGAACTGATTTATTATACATTGAAAGAACAACACAAAGTACATGGCCTCAGATGCAAGAATAATTAGACGTTATTTTCTACAGGGCTGCAACTTTTACCATGTATCTTGAAAAAAAACATAAAATCAACAACTGGTCTTTCCACAGAGCAGTTGCTGGCAAAACCAGGCTGCTGGTAAGGAACTGTTCTAACCATCAACAAACATTATTGTCAGAAGTCTTGTAATACTATTCTTTGTTTATCAGCAATTTTTCTGCAGAGCAATTAAGTCAAAGCTTGATTGCAAGGGAAGCTTAATTTGCAAGGAGAAATATCTTTGTCAAGTAAGCTGATAAAGTGGGTCTAATTGCAGAAGTTACACTACCTCCAAAAAAATGCCATAATCTCCTCTTTTTGGGAGGAGGGATTAGATCTTTCTATATGTTAAATACCCACCCCTATTGAACTAATTGGTTGGCAATGCATGAAATCAGACTTCACCTGTCCGGGAAACCTTGTAAAGACCTATTATTTAACTTAAATTCCAGGATACTTCATCAGGAAGGTCACAGAAATAGACACAGAGTTACTGGAAATGCAAAACTCACACTCCTTTCCATTTAAATGACAAGTCCCTCAAGCTTTCAGTAGGAAAGATGACTACGTTTTCATTTATAGGAAATACAAAGCAAACAGCTACCATAAATTTTATTTCAAACAACGAATTATAATAGCTCAAGCATCTCATATGACTGATAAATGATTAGCTAATGAATAGGATTTCTTAATTGGGATCATAATTTCTTGATGGTAGACAGGAGTTGTGTCAAACAAACCTATGGTTGCAACACACCTTTACTTTGCCAGGATGTTTCTTTTCTATGGTTCTGCATGATCTGACCCAAACTCTGTGCAACTATTTCTATGTACTTCAAGAGACTGCGTGTCTCCTAGACTTGCAGAGAACATTTAAATGACATAGGGGCAATTCAGAAGAAATAAAGATAATCTCCAGTTGTCCTTAATCGAAAGTTAAGAACTGTACAAAAGCAAACAGCCATCTCAGATCATCCACTTTCCACATAAAGTCCCCTACTTATTGAGTTAAATAGTAAACTGATTTATATGCTAATCAAAGAGAGAAGACAGAAGAGAAATGAGCTCTCACACAGCTTTTTAAATGTTTTTAACCAGGCAATCCCTCTTTCTCTGCAATGTATCATCAATCCTAGCATGCATGCTGCAGACTACTTGACTAGGCAGATGAACTTCAGCATCCACAACTGAACATGCACTCTAATCACCTAACCATCTTAGCTTAGTTCTTGTTATAATCTTGAATTTAACCTGGAGGTTTCTGATCACACATGATACATGGATAACAGGCGATTACCTACATCCCTACCCACAAGACTTAACAATCCCCATTAAACATCAGCGTATGTAAACTCTATCACAGTATCGTGCTTAAATTATAGTTGGTTATGAAGTGAAGCCTTTTCTAGGAGACATGTAAATAAAGTGTAAGTGTTGGCATGGCAAGTGAAGCAGAACACATCTCTTAGGACAAGGAGACAAGTTAACTCAGCTTTTTGTGTTATTATAGTTACGCCTGGGGACTAACAGGATCAAAAAGTCAAGCCTAAAGACACTCTCCTACTCTAACCTACTCTGTCAGACCTCTCTCTTCCCCCAAAGAGAATGGCTCGGAAGGAATATGGGTTTCAGGCTGAGGTTCCAGTCATGCCAGAGGGTCTTTGATGATGTAAGATTTCAGCAAGCTGTGCAGACAACCATTAACAGAGTCCAGTGAGAACTGACTGCAGTGACTGACTTTCTTGGGTTAACTTCTAGCAAAGCAGAATCTATTTTAAGAGAAAACTGAAGAAACTGGGGTGAGATTTTGAGCTGGCTGGAATTCAGTTCAGCACAGACAGAATTCTGAGCAGAAAGGACAGAATGTGATGAAAGCAATCTGAAAACATTGACAGACATTGTCCTCGACATACCTTACTGCTTTCAACTAGCTCCAGATGTGCCAAAATATCCAGATACCTGAACTTTGACTTGAGCAAAAATCAGTTAAAAAATTAAAAATATTTAGATTATTTTTGTTACCTTTAAAAAACAATGTGGGCAGGTCAATAATTTCGTATGTCGAGAAAAATTAGCATGCCTTTATTTGATTCAAGGCTAATAACACACAGTCTGTGAAAGACCATAAAAAACCACCCTAAAAACATTTCAGAACCTCACAGTATAACAGAATCCCTATAAATCCTGTAAATTCTCATTTTTATCAACTCTTGCAGCAATGTCTGTTAAGCACAGGCGCAGAAAGGTACACAGGAAGCTGAGTTTCCTTATACCATACAGCTAGAATTGAGAATTTTCTAAACTTGATATATTTTACCCATAGGGGATACTAGAAAAATCAAACCAATTGTCTGTTACTAGGTGTCCCTCCACTCTTGCTTTACTCTCACGCAAGCTAAGACCAAGGCTGGCAGAACAGAAGGCAGATGAGAATCAAGTTTATTCCCCAAGAAAGGGGGTGGTGTGTAAATTCTTCCATGCCATGCTCCCTCACGAGCAATAATTCACTGCATTTCAGTAAATTATGGCCTTGAGACCACTAAGGTAGTCATTAAATTACTAGGCTATATTTATTCATTTATGAAACAGAGGAAATACTGAAGCACAGAAATGCTTCTCTATTTAAGCTTTTCCGACATTATTAACAAATAAAGGTTGGGTTTGTATTTGGAGTTGGATAAGGACTAACACTGTAATTGTACAGGTTTCTAGTGACATGGTAAAGAAAACTGTTCAACACAGGACTAAGCTGACATTTGGCTTGCAAAGCCTTTAGTTTGAACTAGTGAGCGTGTTAATTCCACTGCAAACATCCTAAACCCAAAGGCTTATACTCCTGTTCCTGAATTATCCACAATCATTGCATCAGCACACTAGAGACTTCCCAGAGGGTCACAGATCACTGATTGTGCCTTGACGAGTCTTGAGCATCCTTATCAATGAGAGACATAACTGGAAGGTCTCAAATAATTGGAAATTTCAAAGGAGTGCTGGAATCAACACACAACTGGTAGAGAGGCATATAGAACTATCAGTCAGGAGGGAGCTTGAAACAATGCTTTAGCTTCAGTTTGTCAAGCCTTTTCACATTCAGAAACATCCTACTTCATCATCGGTAGCTGGCAATACCACTCAATTTTCTGAATGAAATTACTTCAGGTTATGAATATTCAAGATTTGAAAATTCTCTTCTAATTTGTATTGGAAAAGCTCTGTTGAGTTCTGGGATAGAAAACAGAAATAGCAAATATGCTTTAAGGATTTCTTTTGGCAGAACCTGGCAAACTACAAAGTAAAATCAAATCCGTCCAAATGAGATTACATATTTCATACAAGATTTAGAGTACATCCTGGTCTTCCTGAGAATTAGTTTTAAGAGGAATAAATTTCCTTGTCCCTGCTCTCCCAGTTTAAAAGCTTATCTAAGCCTTGAGTTCAGATGACACTCATATGCCACTTCAGATCAGAGGGATCTGCTGTTAGCACCAAAGAAAACATGGGAGCTGAATCCCCCATCATTACATCCACTAACACAATTGCAAGAGCACTAACACCACGGTGGTTCTAGTGGAAAAATGAGCTGCTGGTTAAGTGTTGCCTAGTTTTCAGGACAAACTTCAACGATTCCACCAATAGTGTAACAACATCCCATTCAATCTTACTACATTGGGTTTAGCCACTCGTTTTCTGGACTATTACTGCCTGTAGTTTTGACAGGAATAATATCTCCTGTAACTCCCACTTTTAAAATGTTGCTACCCAACACATTTTTGTGGTTAAAGCCTCAGTTATTCCTCGAGAAGATGAGACTAATGACTTGTCATCTGCTTGAATGCAGACCTTCTTTTGATGTAGGGATTAATTGCCAACGAAAAGACCACACCGTAAGCCGGCTCATCTCATGTGGAAGTAGTCTGACAGGAAAGGGTAGGAATTTCCAGCAGAGTGCCAAGCAGAGGTCAGATCAGCCACAGGATAACACGACCCTGGTGCAGATTTTATGATTTGTCACGGTGGTGAATGAATATTTCATTCTGCCCAGGGGATGCCATCAGGAGCCAGAGTGCTAAAAACTATACAAAATACTTCTGGCCTAAACTACTGCCTGTCCAAGATGATGCTCTCTTCCAACTAGAAATCCACTCTGGCAGAAAAAGGGATGCAGTGACACCAGCTGTGACAGGCAGCACCACACTGACCTCTCTTCCCAGCTGTGTGTGCAAGTAAGTGCCTGGAGGACGGGTGGGAAAACACTTTGCACCCTCCACTGGGAGGCAAGGAGTCTGGAGCAGGGACGGAGGATGTCTGGAGGGAACTGTGTGTGTTTATTTCTTTAATTTATACCTTAATAAGCCAGGGGAAGGCTCTAACACAGCCCTGAGTGCAGCATGCTGCCCCATGCGGAACGTACGGCTGAAAACTGTCTGGAAGCATTTCCCTGGCTCGCACCACAAAAGGCCATAAAGCTCTGCTTTGGATTTGGGAACAAGAATGCTTTTTCAGAAGGAGGAAACGGATATTTACCCCTACACAGAAATAAGAGCACAGGGTCGAAATACTACACACCACAGAACAGTGGTTCAAAACCCTTGATGAGTAAAGCCTTCTTCAGGAGTCAATGTGGAGGGCAAACCATGCTCCAACCTATGATATGTGGACAAACTCCATGTCCTAACTTCACATCCACCACAAGTTTAGGAACTTTATCATTCATATTGAAAAATGAATTGTACCCACAATTGCATGTATAATATAACAATGTCATGCTGGAGAACATTAATCTACTTGGCAGTTTCTTTTTTTTTTATAGATATAAAATACAGGAGAGATTACATGACCTTAATATTATATGCAAGGAAAGAAAGCCTTGTGAAGCATGAAACACCCACCTCAAACAAAAGGTCTCCGTTTGTATTCAGTAGTAAGCACTGACAAAAATACACCTTATCCAACCATCTTTAACCAACACTGATCTTAACAGTTTAAGCATTCATAAGCACCTAATCAATGGATTTTCTTCTGTAACAAAGAAAGGCTTTATACTAACAAAAGAGACTGTTGGACTTTGAGTTTGAAAGATATGCACAGCTTTCATAGGAAGTTGAACCTGCAGAACAATATTTTGTCCTAGTCTTCCACATGTCCATCTACCCCTGGCCCCAAACACACTTCATCCATACTGTGCATGCATGCTTCTGAAATGCAAGGCCACTTCACCTAGGTCATCCTGCCTATGGCAATGGCTTCCTACTGGAAAAACAGTCACCAATCATGACACATCTCTCTTCCCACCAAAGCAGATGAGCTCTCAGAAAGCTAGCAAATGACAAGGAAGGTGAAGCACTGGGAAAACCAGGAGCCCACAACAGAGAATAAGCAGCACCTATCAGCCCATCCAGCTAAACCATTAATCAATAGCTAATACTGCACCCTGCTCTCAGAACATGCACTCTCAAGCTGCCAAGTAAGCCATCCTTTCTCAGAACTTATACCAGACTAGTGACTCGTTGTACCTCTTTCTAGCGACAGGACTCCAATGCAAAAGCATCCCTGCAATAGAAAACCAATTTCAGTATGTCCAGAAAAAGTAAAAACAATTCAGATCCTGAGAAGTTGGTAAATATTCTGCTCAGTTGCTTTTTTCATTGAACTAGCCCCTCTGGAAATGGCTTTTCTGAGAACTGAGACTACACCTCAAATGGATACCTTAAAACACCAGTCTTGACACTCTGCATTTCTTCATGTTTGAACATCCTAAAATATGAATTAGTCAATAATGCCAAGAAAGTCTGAGCTTTGGAATAGAAAAGAAGAGAGAATTTGGAACAGAGCCCTAAAAAGTCAAAGGAAATCCCACATTTTTCATACGACTGTGATGCATTATAGAATATTTGAAAAGATAAAATAATTCAGTTACAATTAACTGTCTTTGAAACTACAAACACGTAATTGCTATACATTTCCTAGCAAACCTTTTATTAAGCCATTGATGTTCTTTTACAGCTTCTGTCTCTGATAATTTTTAACGCCAAGCTAGTTAACTGTGACAGCTGGCAAGAAATCAGCTTTGAGTTTTCTCCTTAAAAATAATGCTGTGTTAGTAGCCAAATACTTGAAAATGTGAAATATTCAAATTTCACATTCCCCCCATCGTGGGGGGAAAAGGCTTGTTCCAGTTTCAACAAAAAAGTCAAAACTTGAAGTTTGGTGCCATTTTTATGCTTATAGACAAATTTCTTTTACCATTTTCAGTTTGTTCCAGTGATACAGTCACTTCCTTTCATGGACCTAAAATTAACATTCCAGACAACTCAATTAAGATAAAGAAACAAAAACATTTTTTTTGCTTTAAATTGGATGTGAAATATTTTAGAATCCTGGAAACATTCTAGGATTAAGTTTAGTTTTATAAAAATTAATCTCTTTCTTGAGCAGAGCAAGAAATTTACTTTAAAATAAAAAAAAAATACATATGTGTCAAAGAGCACATTTTGAAAGGATTTTTTTAATTCTCATAAGAAAAATATAACCAGGACATTAATTTGCCCCCACCTACCCTGGACACAGGCTTAATGGCTAAATAAGGGGACAGGGGGAGTAGAAGAGAGTTAGAAAAACGAGAATACACTCATAACATGCCATGTGGAAATATTACAATAAACATATAACAAAAAATGTTGGTTTATTCATTATTACAGCCACTACTGTATGATATTATCTAAAATATGGTATCTGAAATCCACCTGTTCAGTCTCTTAGGCAATCTTTAGCAAGAGCTAGCAATCATGATCTATGCCATTCAATAGTGGAAATTACTTAATAAATGAAATCATCTCTCTCTCTGCCAAGGACAATAGATGAGACCATAATACATATATCCAAGGTAATGTGAGGATAAAGAAGGGGGATCGCCTGGGCTGCAACTCTCAAACACAATTTAGTCACTTAAATGGGATAAAATAAAAAAGGTAATCTAGATATCAATTCTCCATCAAATTGGAATTATACTAAGTGAAACAAGCACCTTGAATACATTACAGATGGTAGGTAAGGAGCAAAATAACTAAACCAAAAAAACCCCAAAGAAGTGAAGCCGATTCTTACATAAAACACAGAATCCCTGTTAGTCAACATCTCTCTCTTCATTTTCAAGAGTCTTTGATAAAACATAGGCAAGGAAGAAGCAGTGTTTGTATTCTACTGTTAATTTCTGAGAATAGGCTGCCTTTTGGAAGTTTTAGTCTAATGAAAAACCCCTCTAAACCATATTACATTCTGAGTAAACAGAGGGGTGAGCTCAACTAGGACACAGATTAGAAAAGTAAGGATCTGAGAAAAATGTCATAAGAGACGTACTAGAATGTGTACAGGTATTAAAAAATAAAAACCCAAACCAAACAATCTTCAATTATTTGCTCTGTAAAAACCTTGTGAGTCTAAGTGTGCCTCAAACTATCTACCTATTACCAGCAGATTCCCATTCTAATGGACATTCACTAAATCTTTCACTCTTAATGGAAAATGCTGCCTTTGGGGGACACACTTTTATGACAACACTATTTCTTCAGAAATAAAACTCATTCTTACTTTAACAAAGCAATTTTACTTGTGCTTAGCTTTCTTCAGGGAAAAAAGAATAAAAGTCTCTGAATGAGCTACTAAAATAGCCCAATCAGTAGGAACAACATGGTGCAATGGGTACTAATTGGACATAACCCAAGCCATGCAACATTCCCACTCTACCAAACACAACTGAAATCATCCTGTATTGACTACCACTGCTGTTCACACACGCTATTCATTTTCTTAAGTTTTATGCAGCCAAAACTGAAATTTTAGAAGATTATTACAAGTTGTTTCTGCCTCCTGCAGCCAGTACTAAAAAAGCATCAAGACAAAGCAGGATACAGGTCAGCGGACATTAATTCAGGTGACACAATCAATAGACAGTATTTACTGGTCAGCAGAGTACCAGCTTCAGCCTTGAGACCAAAATCAAAATCGCTCACACCACCGATTCAAATAACTTCACCCTTCCCAGGTATTACCAGAACCTGCTCTTCTTTTGCCTTAACTTCTTTGATGGGAACTGTGGGAGTTCTCAAATCCAGATGGGTTATTTAGGTGTTTCATTTTGGACACCTGAACTTGCTGCGATGCAAGCTCTGACAACAATTCATACTTGTTTTTCACAGTTCACTGAACCTACTCAGAGTAGAAAGTAGAATACTTGCCAACAGATGTTTATACGAACAAGCTCCACACATACATTCTTATTTTGGTTTTGAAACCTTAAGTCACATGAGTACATGGTCACCAGAAACAGATAATGTTCTAGGATCAGGCCCTTCAGCCTGCTGGAGAATACAAGCAGTTCCATAGTTAAATGCTTTCCTTTGAGCTAGTGCTAGATGAACATTAACAAAACACTCCCAAAGCAAAATAAAACTAGCTGTCTGGCTAGCTTCTAGTAAGTACTACTGCTGTATTTTGATGACTGCAGTTACAAAAAAATACATGTGATGGAAACTGGGTGCAGTGCATTTCCCTGCAGTTCAAAGGCCTGCAGGAGTTCTTCACGGTGTTTCACAAGCCTTATTCTTGCCACAAAAAAAAAAAGGTTATGGATCCTCCCGAACTAACAACTGCAATAAACTAGTTGATGTTTGACTTTCGTGGACTGTGGTGCAGTTTGTTGCTGCTGCAGAGGCATCTAGCCGATGGGCAAAAGGAAGCAAAGGCTCACAGAGCTGAAGTGTGTGCTGACTACTGCCTTTCAGCTGCAAATGAACTTGGACAGCAGCTCCTGAAGCCAAGAATTTCCCCTTTCAAAAAGAGAGCGTAACTCTCAAATCTGCCAGACTCTATTCTCTGTAAGAGATACCACCAAAAACAAAGCAAGGAAAAGAGGCTTTTCTTTACAAATCTGTAAAGAAAAATCTATGACAGTGAAATTCCTCTGCCTTGAAGAGATTCATACCCTGTCACCTTACCTCTGCTTTGATAATTCACACCCCCACTTTGTGGTTAGGGAATAGTTCACTACTGTTAGGATTCTTGTATTTCTACACTAGAGATCACATGTGGAAGTGCAGAGACATAATGAAAACATAAAATGGGATCATAGCTCTTCTTCCCATAAGGACATATGGCTCAGATTGGGAACACCCTACAGCCTGGAGTCTGGTCCCAATCCTGTCTCTGAATTTTGAATTAGCCAATACTCAGACAAATGCAGGAAGATCTACAGAAAATGGATCATAGTAACACAAGTAACACAAGTTAAAGTCTGACATCCTGAACACTTCTATCACAAGTTTGGTCTTCACAGTTCCCAAAAGATGGTTGGGATGCTCAGCCAGCCTAAAAAACACACTGATGCACTTGGTTTAAAGCAGGACACGCATTCGTGCTGTAGGAAGTAACAGAACCTAGGTTTTCAATGTCAGGTTTTAACCATGAGAAAATAGTTAGTCCTTAGTACACAGTACCACAGTTGCTGCTACTTCCGATCATGATTTGCAAGCACTTTCTTATTGTTAAATTAACACTAGTTGCAGTGTGCCAAATGTGCACACATGGCACTGTAGATTTTCCAACAGCTTTGAACAGTCTGCACAATTATGACATGAAGTGCTGATTATGTTTTAGTGTAATTGCTCTTTCTAGCAAATGCTTCAGCAAACTGCAGTAGTGCAATTACAATATGTCGATGATCAAGTCTTTCACACCAGCCTGACATTTTAGGATGTTTTAGGCACTTTCAACTATTTTCATTATTCTGTAAGGAAGAATATGAACAATGTACTTCTCTTTTTGTCACTTCAATATCAAATGAAATCTTTGTACCCCAAAAAGAATACTAGTGCAACTTAAAAAAAATAATCAATTAATAAGTCTATACAATGATTAAGATAGGCCTTTATTGAGCAGTAATCCATCCCAGAACTTTATTTTATGGCATCTGCTAATTCAATCACATTAAAATAAATTGATTCTAAATACAAGACCTATGTAGCAGTTGTTTGCAGGTGACATTAAGGTTTGAGATCCTGACATTGCACTTTTTTCAGGTGGACACTGAAGTAAAAGAACCTCCCAAGCAAATAAGCAGAGCTTTACATTGGTTTTCATTTTCTTCCTTCTCTTCTCTAAGGTTTTCTAAGTATGCAGCCTGCCTTCCACCCTATCTGGATTTCACTGACCATTCTCTTATCAGATCTGTGGGGAAATCTGGTTTGTACTTTCTTCTTCATTACCTGGAGGATATGCTATAGAGGATACATCCTTTACGGCAAATCACCAAGTAACCATCTGCCTGCCATGTCCCTGAGCACAACCGTACTCAAAGGTCTTTAGTTTTTCCATGTTCTGCCTCTTCTCACAACACATGATATCACAAAATCTGAATCGTGTGGTTGAGCTGAATTTATGCTGCCCCACATATTGAATTTCCAGCCTCACTTAGATCCCAACACTGATTCCGAGGTGAAGGATGGGATAACTGGATCAGGTTTGGCTCGTCTAAGAAAGGTTGGAACCGATTCCTAAGTTTATTTTAAGCCTGTTAGTTTGTCAACAAGCACTAAAACTTGATGCCAATTCCAGTGCACATTTTTAAAGAACAGATGGCAAACCAACTCGAAACCTTCAGATTCTTCATTCTGACCCCTTCTTCCTTTTCAAATTAACCTAGATCAGCCTATCTAGAATTAACAATTGACATGCACCATGTTACCATAGGGACTGATCACAGCTGGAACACTCAAAACCCTTGCTTTTTTAACCCCTCCTCCAGGTATAAAACTCAAGGATCTACACCACAACTCCACCACAATGAAACATTTACTAATTATATGCAAAACCAGGAGACTCATCATTACACTTCTTTTGTAATCAATCCAAACTAGTTTTATAAATATTTCTCAGTAAAACAGCAGCAACACCTAAAATTAATTTATAAAATCATAATTCCATTCAAATGCATGAAAAAACTACCTGAAGTCTTCACATGCATCATTTTAGTTTTAATAAGGCAACAGTCCATTTCCTTCTACCTTGTCACCACCAGAACCAGGATGAATGTTTTCAGACAGGTATTAAAAGAGTCTTACACTGGAAAGCTTGTTTTCTTTTTCCATTGAGTGTTATTTTTTAAAGTCTAAAGGGGGGGGGGGGGGGAAACCAACCAACCAACCAACCAGAACAAAAAATCCACCACCAAATCTAAAACTACTGAAATCCTCCCTCAAGAGAGTCTTCCCATGTAGACCGGTATGACAATAAAAGACTAAAATCTGTCTCAGCTGAAGCAAGTTCTAGTTTGAGAAAACCTTGAAACACAAGTGAATCACCTTCATTATGCAGCTGTACTAAGATCTTGTACATTTGGAGTTCAGTTATTGCAAAGAATGAGGTTCTTCAAAGTCAGTCTTCCAGAAGTCGTGATTCCCATATCTTATACACTCCCTTATGTCAGGAACAACCATCCATGACACATTTGTCTGAATTATTTGGAGCCATTGTGACAAGAGTTTCTGTTACACCTGCTTAACAATACTTTT
Source organism: Nestor notabilis (assembly GCF_000696875.1). Taxonomy (NCBI): domain Eukaryota; kingdom Metazoa; phylum Chordata; class Aves; order Psittaciformes; family Psittacidae; genus Nestor; species Nestor notabilis. Next base: position 14,641 of record NW_009937861.1, read on the forward strand.
CCAGGCCATGTGCTCTCAAAATAGCCTCTTCTGCGTCAAGACAAGTACAGCATAACAATTCAGTAGAAAGGTGAACAAAATTCTACTTGAAATTTGTTGTGTAAACGTGCTTACACACATCAGGATCTCCTTACGTTTGGGTATATTGAGAGCAGCCCTGAGGAGAAGGACTTGGGGTGTTGGGTGACAAGAAGCTCCCCATGACCCAGCTTCAGTGTGTGCTTGAGCCCAGAACCTCCTGTGCACTGGGCTGCATCCCCAGAGCATGACCAGCAGGTTGAGGGAGGGGATTCTCTCCCTCTGCTGCACTCCAGTGAGACCCCCCCTGCAGTCCTGATCCAACTCCAGGGCAACAGCACAAGAAGGACATGGAGCTGTTGGAGGGAATCCAGAGGAGGCCACGGAGATGCTGCGAGGGCTGGAGCAGGACAAGGGGGAATGGCTTTACACTGGCAGAGGGGAGATTTAGATTAGACGTTAGGCATCATTAGGAAGGTGTCCCTGCCCGTGGCAGGGGTTGGAACTAGATGAGTTTTAAGGTCCGTTCCAAAACAAACCACTCTGTGATATTAATTTCTTTAAGTTTAATGCCTGGGGCAACAGTGGCCAACAGAGGAGTTCCTTTTTGAGATAACTTGTTTGAAATATAGAAGAATTAATATTTAAAAGAAATTGAAGAAAATTGATAGCAGTGTTTCCTTTCATGTAATTTCATGCACAAAGTACACAGTATTCCTGCTCCTGTGACCACAAGAAAAGAAGGCAAGTCTCATCATTCAGGACACTCAAATCCCAAAGATTAGGACTGCATTTGCTAAGAAAATACTGCACACAGTATTCCTTCAAATATTTCATTTGGACACCTGATGATCAGGGTTTGCAATATCAGCATTCCTCCGACCTTTGAAAACCAACAAGATGAAGAACAATACAATGCTTTGAGTACAAAGGGTGATGGCTATAATGCAGATCAATTTCCCTTTTGTTTAAACTGGTGCTAAAATCACTCAGTGTTGGGATCAGCCACATAACATCTGCACTGTTTCAAACTTCCTAAATATTCACATAACAGCTGTTCACTTGATTACTCATTGGGTTTTTCATCATTACAGCAGCGTTGTTTACTTGGTAAAAGGCAAGATTCAAAAGAACCAGTCATATTCATTTGTCAAGAGCTCCCCTGATGAGAAATGTCAAATTAGAACTTACAGGGTCAGTTTATTTACCTCTACCCTTTCATTTGAAAAGGAAAACCAGAGAACACTGATTACAACTTATCAGAATTCCTTTCAGCTACACAATAAATGCAGTTTACTTGCCCTTGCAAACTGCACATTATCTAACTGAGGGCTTTTTGCAGTCAAGATGATAAATACCCACATAGAAGGTAGCAATATGTGCAGTCTTGTCTCTGTAACGGCTTAGCACAAGCCAGATGTGCAAGGGAGGAAGTTTAAGGTAGTACAGACTTAGAGCCAACATCAGAGAGTATACAGCAAGAAGATAAACATTGTCATGACTATCTGCAACTCTATTCCACAATGACCCAAGGGATCCCATATCTGGTTTGGAGCTGGGATACTGGCCTGCCACAGAAGAGAAATCACAGGTTTTTTTCACTTCCTGGGTGTGAAAAACTCATATAATGCACAATCATATGGTGAGAAATCATAGGATCATTTGGTTTTTACCATTCCTGTAACTCCAGGTTACAGCTGCTTCTTGTATATCTAATATTCTTGTATTAGAGATATCACTGAAAACCAAATCAAATGATTCTTAGGGGGGAGAAAGTAGTTTGCCACTTGACCACCCATTTTAAACTTTTTAAACCCAAGAATTACTTTAGCAGTGTAAAGAAAAAGGGTGAGATTAAGGGTGAAGGAAGTGTGGGCTGGTTTAATCCATGCCTAATGCCCTGTGTGGTGCCTTTTAGAAATTTAAAAGATGCGAAGTCTGAAAGACTCCTATGAGGAAATAGAAATTTATCTTACCACAGGTATTAGCTAAAGATTCTTCCTCTGTATGAGGAGTTGGGAAGTGGCTTAAAATTATGGTAAGTATTTTGCTGTTTAAAAATACACATGGATGATGCACAGCCAGAAAACTTACATGTAAATGTAATCAGTGACAGTCTCCAACTCCAGGAGGCATAAGAACTGCTCAAGTGGTCGGATAACTGGTGCATTATATCCCCTTTATGCTCTTATTTATGCTCATTTGTTCTGTCTACCCATCACCTACATCTTAACTGCTCTAGAAGATGATCCCAGTTCTAAACAGCTCTCTGTGAAGAGCATTTGGCAGCCCAGTTGATTAAACACTGGCATTTTTTTCTAGTAAAAACAATAGGAAACTTCATCCTTCATATGACTAGTTGACCACATGTATGTGCAAAATACGGTGTGGCATATGCCTAGGACCTGAGCTGTGTCGGGCAATTAAAAGAGGTATGAGGCTGTATGAAGCATGTCTCACTGACCTGACTATCCTGCTTATAAAATCCAAACTCTCTAATTTATCTCTATTTTGTGCATCTGTGCCTTGCACAAGACAAACATACCCACAGACAGTGATCCCCGTGTTCTATTGAAACAACTGCTTCACACCTGTATTGCACCCCAAGGTGTGACATCCAAACAGGCTTGGATAAAGCTGGACTGAGTTATGCACAAGTACATACCCACACACAGACTGATACTGGTATCTTAAGAAAAGGGAGAGTTTAAGATGAGCAGTTTCTGGGTGGCTGCCTGTTAAAGCACAATGACACAGTTACCACAGCACTAACAAAAGGCATAAAAAGGAAGGCAGGAGTTTCAAGTCTTTAAGGGCAACTCTCAACATTAATACATTCTCACGTTCTAGAAAGGATTTTGTTAAAGTAAGAGAGAGATAAAGTCTTGGAAGACAGCCTGCTCTTCTGCAACCCTACACCTTCTTCTTAAAGACAGTGGTAGGAAGAAAGGTTTTTTTCACCAACATCCCACAAGTACATCATCTCTATCACATCTTTTTTCTTTCCCCTTTCCCATGGTACAGCAAAGTCCTTCCTCCCAGTAGTCTTGAGAGCAAAAGAAAATGGAAGTTAATAACTACACTGAACTAGCTACCTCACTCCTCCACGGAACAAATCACTAATTCACTGCTAACACAGATGCTGTGATCTTTCTTAGTAAATCCAAGAGCCAAACCCACTCTTCAGATCAAAGAGCCAAACTGCTTTTAACTTGGCAACACCAGAAGTAATTTCAGGTTCATATTACCTTTAACACAAAGTCATCTCTATAGATGACAGAAACTTCCACAAGTATCTGACAGATTCTACTCCTGGAGGATGACCTCTCCCACAACTCAGCTTTTGCATTAACTTTCCTACTGTGATGAAACTTTTAATTTTAATTCATAACACTAAATTTGCATTTATAGTTGAGAAACTCCTCTTCATCTTAATGTAAAATTTCTTTTTCACATGGAATATTCTGGGAATATGCATTATTAAAAGGATTGCTATTTGCAAATTTCAAAAGATAGATCACAGATTAACTATTGAGATTACAATAACTACTGAGTTTCTCAGACATAGAACTTAATCTCAAAATGGGCAGAGGTATAATCCCCAAGGAAACAATCATTATAAATTATACGAAGAACTAGAGAAAAAAAACTATACATATAGGCATCCCTGCCCATGGCAGGGGGTTGGAACTAGACGATATTAAGGTCCTTTCCAACCCAAACCATTCTGTGATTCTATATTAAGCATGTAATTGTGAACCTGTTAAGTACTTCAGACACTTTTCTTACCACTAGCGCTTTCATAGTACACTTGCATAATTCTTCATTTTAAAGAAATAATGATATCAAGGTTAGATCTCTATTTCCTCCCCTTCATCTTGGAGATGGAGTTCAGCCATTCGTACCAAACTACTCCTGATTCATTTTAAAGACTACTTCTGAAGTCATGATTTATTTACATACTTTACAAAGAGAAGGAGGAACTGGTCGACTTTAACTGGCAAGAGTATTATTGGCTGTGTTTACTTGCCACATTTCATAGACTAATTGCTTGAAGGAGAAGACAAGAAACAGAGGAGAGGAATAATAATGCAGCAGCCTTTCTGTGTCAAATAGCTTCCTCCAAGATGTCAAAAAAGAAATGGCAAGCAAGCCAAGGACAGACTCGAGACACATTATGAGGGAGAAGGAATGGAACATTATTACACTGCAGAACCATTTTCGAATATCTGTAGGAGTCTGGAGCCCATTACTTGGCTACTCACAGTGTTACTCCCTGACCTGAACCATCACTGCAGCAGAAATTATACCTACAGTGCGTAAGAATAAATATAAATATACATAAATATAAATAAATAAATATATTAGCTCAGAAACATCAAGGTACCTGAAGAAAGAGCTAATATGCAACCAGGGAAAGGGGGGAAGGAAGGAGGAATACGGGAAAAACAAGGTAGGTCTGATGTCACATTTTTAAGATAAATAAGTACATCTTGAGCAATAACTATACACAGCTATTACTACCTATTTTTAATGGATCCTGAAGAAATTACTTCACTGTGTCTTTTTATTTCTCTCGGTGTTCTCCTTCAAGACAAATTCAGTAGAACATTTGCACAAACTCCTAGTTAAATGCTGATTTTCAGGTTAGACCAATACTCATGAACCAAGTACGTAAAAAACAGGATTCTCAGTGCATAGTAAAGCCTAAAAACCAGTAAGAAGAACATGTGTTGTCTCCTATAGTGTCAAAACACAGGTTACTTTCAGAATGCGTTCCAGTTCAACAGGATTAAGGATTTAAAAATAGTTTGATCCCAGTAATTACATGGGAGGTATATTTTGTATTTGAGAATTCCTTTGTAACTGCAATGATAATTAGGCACTTCATTATCCTTGCACAGCTTATTTAAGAATACAGGTACTTTCAACACATTCTGACCAAGACCATGCTCGTTGGTAAGTAGTTGAAAGTAAAAACTGTTACACACAGGAACTACCAAATAATTTTTCCTCCAAATGTCCAATTAAAACAGAAATCAAAATATGAGTAGAGTGCTCATCAACATGTGAAAATATTATGCAGACACTGTATCACTGAAACGGGCAACTTTAATACAGGGATGTGTCTACTGCGATCTTGGATGTGGAAGGCAGCAGCATCATTTACTCATCTCTTCAGCTGGAGCAGAAGAACACAAGGCCCCTTCCAGTAAACTAAAGCATCTCACTCTCACTACAGAAGAGACAGGACCAATAGCATTTGTATGTGAGAAAGAAAAGAGAGAATAAACACTTTCCACAAAAACAAATTGGAAAGGAGACTAAGTCAAGGATCTGTAATGTGTCTTTTCTTAAGCAGGTGATAGATTCACTAAGATTTCACCCAGAGAAAGGTGCAGGTATAGAAATCCCAAGTGCAATTTTTTTCTACTTTTGAGAAATTAACTCTCCTTCTGCAATTACTCCTGGGGATTTAAAATCAAAATGGTCAACAAACAACAGCATTAAGCCAGGATTCGCTGGAATTAATATCATGTTTCTTTGGAGTTACTACATTTTCATTCTAGTGTTTGGGAAAAAAAGATGACCTTAATCTGTATGTCTATATTCATCTGGGTAACTGTTGCTGGAATACTGCCTCCTTACAGGGGGAATGTCAGACTTGTTTTTGCATTCACCTGAAGTTTGCTATAATTTCTAGAGTCCTTTAAATAGTGTCATCAAAATAGTTTTGATTAAAGTTCTCTGGAGACCAGAACAAGATTACAGACTACCTCATCACTTCTTTATCTGTCATTTAAACTGACCTACACTGAAATAGCTCCTGATACAACAGAAAGAGAAAAAAAAATGCATAATTTGAACAGCATTTCTGGCAAAATATTTTCTTAGTGTTTACTCTCTTTTGCAGGTGCCTTTTATTGATTGTATGAACTGCTTTAACTGCTTCAGGAAGAAGCAGCTGGATGAAGGGTGAAGATGTGAAATATGCTACATGAATACATAAAGTACTAGGTTAGACATGAAGCACAACTCCAGCTGTGAACACAAGGATTCCCAACATCACTGCTGAGTGGCAAAACTATGAAACAATAAAACCTATATCCCTAAGACATGGGAGGAGGAATAGAAGAGATAGTGCAAAACATTTCGGTCTTACGACAATACAACTAGGAAATCACTTCACATCTGGTTTTGTTGATTTTTTTAATATGTTGTTTCATGCTTCTTTTAAAAATCAGGTTTATCTACAGTACAGAACATCATTCTGAGTAGCTCCCTGCCTTTGAGCAGATCTGCCACAGGTTCAAGGGAAAGAATCCTCCTGTAGGAACAGGCACACAAACACAAAATGCGTAAAAGCAGTCGAGCATGTGTGCCCTTCCCTAGTGAAGGCAGCTGCCGATTGCCCACCACAACACAAAGCATTAGGTTCAGAGGAGAAGGTGACTTCTTGGTGCTTATTCAAAAAAACTACATCCTACCCAGGGATTTAATTACTCCTCTAAATATTAGTGGAACCTTCTCCCCCTCACACATTAGGCACAAGTGCAGAAATTCATCTGATATCTTGATACAGTAAAGGGCTCCAAGAGCAGGCAGCTGGAGGCAGATATGCCAAGAGATTCAGCCTTGAAAAAGTTCCAAGTGTGTGTATGTATTACAGAAGATCAGGGAGCAATTAGACCAAGCTATCAATTCCAAGGGTGTTCATAATATTGGATAAGTAGTCTGAATACAAAGGCGACAAAGCCTCAATCTCCTTTATGTATGTGAAGCCGCACACGGCTTTTCCAAGAAGATAGAAAAGAAGCTGATGCCAAATCAGAGCAGACTTAAGCATGCTCTTCCAATACACTGCAGACAGGCTGCCAGCTCTGGCTCTGCTTCTCAGAACTAACCCCATCACAGCTCCACACTCTCTTAAAAAAGGAGATTTGGATGGGAAACTTTCATGTGATCTCTTTTCCTACATTAAGATCATAACTAGAAGGTTCTTATTCCAACTTCCACAAAGAAACCAAAACTATAAACAAAACCATCATTGTAAAACATGCTTTAGCAGCTTATCATTTCTTATGATACCTTCCTACCTGTCACTATGGATTCTGACAAGTAAAAACTGCCCAGTGTCATAATTTTGCAATGTATGCTTAGACACTTTCCATAGGGCAGGGCAGGGCAGGGCTAACTGTGGTGAGCAAATAGAGGTGGCAACAATAGATCAATTGCATTTCGAGTGACTTAGGATGGCACACAGCCTGATCTTAACCATAGTTCTTAACAGGCCCCTACTTTCTAGATACGGTTAGGAAACAAAGCTCTAGAAATCATAAAAAATCTGGAAAATTCTGAAATTTTAGTCAAAGAAAATGATGAAAAATCACAGGGGCAGAGGGGAAATCAAGTGTAACAGATTTCATTTCTTAGTATGTCATCCTATTCTCTCCATTGGGAGTGAGCTGTGGAGCTGCTTGTCCCACTTGACTCCAGAAGCTACTGCAAAGCCTGCCTATTTCTTCTGGCACAGCCGAAGGCAAGCTGTTCAGGATGCTCACCGTGCTACTGCCAAGGACCAAGTGATCTGAATGGAATCAGCAACTGCTGTCACTGAAAAAGTACCAAAAAAACACAAGGGACAAAGTGGGAAAGGGATGGGGGGGTGAAATTTCAAACTGGCAGGCACAAGCTAAACCATCATTCCACTGCACTTAACTAGACACAGAAAGCAAAGAGAAAGCCTGCTGCTGTTGTACTCAGCAGTTACTTAGAATCCCGACATCTCCAAAATGAAGCAAGACTTTGCAATTGTATTGAGCACAATCACATGTACATCAAATACTCATATGTACCATCTCATATTCTTTAACTAAATCTAATTTACTTGTGACGGAAACAATCTCACTTACACGAGCTGTTGGTTTGTTAAATTCTACAATAATTTTATATGCATGAGAATAAAAACAAATAAATCTAATAATGAAATACAATTATAAGCAGTTTGATTAAGGATGCAGCATTTTTGTTTCTGTCAAGAAGAGACTGTCGGCAATAAAACCAAGTGTTTTCCTCAGCTGATATTCCTCAGCATTTGAATTCTATTATTCTTGTTAAATGTATCAAGTATTTAGGTTGGTTTTACTATGAGCTATTCATTGTCTGCATTTGGTGCAACCACTGTGATCTGTCTGTACCACAGAAGAGGTGGAAACAGTACTTGACATCTGCCTACAAGGAACTCACTAAGAAGGAAGAGGCAAGAGGTACACTCAGTATTGAGTATGTTGCGTACTTCTGTGAATTAATGCAGTAGGACTAATTGCCTAATAAGCATTTGAAAGGTGAGACCTTTCAGAAGGGACTAGGTATATAACTAAGTCTTTCTTATATATTTTAGTGGTGAAACAGAATGCAGAAATGGTTAAACTGACCATGAGAGTGGGGGAAATTTTAAACAAAACTGAAGAGGTGCCTGGAAATATTCAATATGAATGTAGTTTGATAAGACAAGGCTAGCATAACAAAGATCATGGGATATTCTCCACCTGATTCCTGTCTGACTTGCATATGCCCTTGCATCACAGGAGTGTAACAGACAATTCAGTGTTAGTAATTTCCCTTTTCTTGTACCTATCTTCTGATGCTGTCTGCATTTACAGACTGTTATGTTTCTGCATGTAAGATTTCATATGCATCCTTTCTACAGTGAAGATCCCTCTTTCTTGGAGGGATGTTTTCATGGATAACATGGAATAACAGCATAAAGAACCAGCCTTTAATCCCTCTGGGTAACAATTTCAAACCAATTAAACTTAAGTTTTTCTTTGAACATGTATTCTTTTGGTTAAGTGCATGAAATACTATGAGAAAAAATACTGGATTAGTTTCAGCCAAGTCTCTACATTCCTTAAGATGAAAATTTATTTCAATGCCTTTGTGAGAATTCTTCTCTTCACCACAAGTGCACTGGTCATTTGCATCAACTGCCTATAGAATATGAATGCTTAGCTCCACATGCATATGGCATGGTTGAAATTAGGCTTTTTGTTATGTTACTTACAAATACAGTGTTCAAGGCCAGGTTGGACAGGGCTTGGAGCAGGCTGGGCTAGTACAAGATGTCCCTGCCCATGGCAGGGGGTTGAGCTTTAAGGTCCTTTCCAACCCAAACCATCCTGTGATTCTATACACATGCCTTACTATGTGGACACAGAACCCAAAGTTCCACTTTGTTAATGGCATGAACTTGTCTCAGCGCAGAACCACATTGGCCAGATCAGCATTACTATAATCTTAATTTGAGTAACTGCTGGTATAAACTTAGTAAAAGCAGAACGCAAAAGCTGTACAAATGAATAAAACAACAATGGTAGCAGGAAGTCACAAGAATCCTGTATTAAATTTCCCATCAGCAAAAAAAAAAAAAAGGAGAAAAATCTTAAGACAGAGCTGGATGAGGATTGTTGCATTTATGGGGGGAAAAGGAAAAGTGACAAGGCAGAGAAAAAGGCCTATGAAAATCACAGCATCCAATCTATAAAAACAAGGTGGTACATAAGAAAACCAACTGGAAACAGTGTTACAGGCAGAAAGGTTTGAGAGGATTTCATTTAATATCTACACATTTCATTTACAATACACATGGCTGAAGTGACAGCAGAATAATTCTTTACAGAAACAAAGATAGTCAAGGAAGACACAATATGTAATATGTTCCAGAGGCTGACCAAGCAGCAAGATAATAGCACCTGATAGAGGTTTTATTCTTCAAAATAGATGGCATTCGAGATAAATTTACGAAGAAGCATAATGAAGTACTGGAGGTTCTTTCATGAACAATAGGACAGCAAGACTAGACTTCTGGCTCATCTGGAATAAAAAGCAGATCTGTTTCCTACTGCCCTTCTATAAAACATTTGCTAAGATAAGGAATAAAAAGTACAAGTTATAACTGGCTGAAAAGTCACCAAGTCATCACCATCATCTCACATATTGCTAACGCTTTCCTTCTGGTTTTTAAGATGAGGGCTCTTCCTCCCTGCTCAGCTGATTCCACTGAGGATATTAACTGATTCTAGAATCAATTTGAGAATAAGGAAAAAGAGTAAACTCTTGATGAAAAGCTTATAGACCTTAAAATTCTGTTATCAGGTTTTGCTTCATCTGACAGCTTAATTTATGAGTAACCAATTCCTCAACCAGCTCCAAAAATGGACTTAAGCTTTTCATAGCTTTCAACATCTTTAATAACTATCTGTGATAGTACTGAGAATCATACACTATACTATATAATTTTGCCTTTCTCTTTCCTAAGAGACATCAAGATGGAATCAACCATTTTGCCAGCTAAAAAGTAAATTCTGTATGATCTATTGGATTCTACACATAGAAGTAGAAAGTCCCTTTAAGATGATTTTCGACACCTCCTCAGTTCTCACACTGGATGAGGAAACAGTTTAAAGCAGTCTGTTCTACAGGGCAACTTGGCCTAGTTATGTCAAGAGAAATGAAATAAGAGCATCTAACTAGTCCATCAATTTTACCTATCATTGCCTCAACAGCAAGACTAGCAAACTGTGGACAATGCTGAACCAGCAGACCATTCAAGCAAAAGGACAATCACTATCAGCTAGACACATCATGAGAAGCTACAAATACTAGTAACATCAAGGAGGTAAGAGTTTCACATTGACTGTGGGTACAATGAAGGTAAAAGCCTGAGAAAATAATTTAGAAGACGCTGGGAAAGCGAAGTCTAATTTGCAACCAAGAGTAAGAAGACAGAAGACCTAGACATACATAACCTGAAGCATATCTCAATTTTTCCTACATGTCTGAACTAAATATAAACTATACAAGAAAGAGACAGACAAGAACCTTTTCTGTGGCTCCAGCTCTCCAATCCTTCAGCTTTGTTCAAATCCAAATGAACCTTGGTAAGTTGTTTTGATTACATTTTCCCCTAATATAAAGCTCCAGAACCCATCAACCTAACAAACAGGTGCTTGTCCATAGGTCACATAGAACATTTATCAAGATGTGCTTTCCTTTGTAGCTAAACCGTCCGACCAGCTTCAGCGAGTCCTCTGAACAAATGCCTAGCATCACCCACTTTTATGATGTGACAAGTGCACACTAAGAACTGCCTTTGTGAGCAAACTGCTTTCTCCAGTGTTCTGCTCTGCTCACTGCCTTTTTAAGTAGGATTGAGAGACGATAATAAAATGAGAGTCAACCAGTTACAGGTTTGAATAGCCTCAAGGATTTGATGGTTAAGGTTTATGTTGCAGGTAGGGAGCAGAGGATAAAGCTCCAAGGTGGTAAAAAGAACAAACAGAAACAAAGATTACTCATGACATCAAAATAAGCACAACCTTTCCATAATCCTCCCTATTATTTTCGATCTTTGATGATATTTCAGTAATAGGATTTTGTTTAGATGTAACAGATTTTATTGGCAAGAAAAATAAACACAGTTGAGACGTGCTAGATACTACAACCAAGTTGTCCCCTGCTTCCAAGACATTTTGGTACCAGGATGTGCCAGTAATTCTAATCCAAAATACACTGACTTCCCACAGGGATGTCAAAAGTGCTTTTAATCATTAGCTGTCATAAGTACGACAAGGTAACTATAACACGTAAGTTTTCTTCATTTCTGATTTCCACATGTGCCATTAATGGCTTAAGCTGGGCAAAAACATTCCTGAGAATTAGTGAATTCACTAGAAAAAAGTAAGTTTTGAAGCAGTTGGAGCTTCTTACATGTTGTGAGATTACTTTTCTATGTAGCTGAACAATAAGCATGATAGAGAATATCAGAAAAGTCAAGACACAGCGATGTGACATCTCTTGAGATACCCTAAAGGAATTCATAATAAAGCACAGTAACAAAGCACTAAATTTACAGAACTGGAAGTCAGTTTTGCTGAACCTACATTTAGGATAGTCAGGATGCAAGAATCACATTCAGCTTTCCCTGACAGCTTCCACATCTGCTCTAACCATTTGTATCAAGTACCATAACCACTGTGCAGTAGTCACCTGGGACATGCTACTCTCCATTCTTCTGCTGAATACATTCACATCTGTAAGCAGCTCTTAAACATTCAGTGAGACAGTAAGAAATATGTTAATGCTGTAAAATGTTACATGAAAGTACAACATCTTGCACTGAACTCAGTTTGAAATAAATGGAAACCTCTAGAAGCCACAAAGACTTTTTTTAAAGCCACAAAGACTTTTATTTAAATACTTCCCTCCCCCCTCCTAACAGCATAGAAAGAAATACCCACAGATCTTCTGCCTCCAGAAAAGTCTACCTGAGATGCTGAATAATAACAACAGGAAAAAAATCATATAACAACTTTTGAAATCTGGATTTCAAGGCTAAACACAATACGAAATACATCAATAACTGTGGTTTTTCTTCTCAATTTAGGATATTCAAAATGGGAAACACAGCTTGGAAATATTTTAGAAATTTACAAGCTAAAAACAGCAGCTAGAGTAAGAATCTTCCTACAGTGTTGCTACAGCAGTGTCTTGCATCACATTTCCCCTAATGAGCACTTGCCACAGCAACCTCATCACGGGTTACCTAGGCAAGTTCCAGTTTAGAGCATAATTGAAGGCGGATGTGATTAGCAGAAAGAATAATAGGTTTTATTCAGACCTGAGCAAGGGCTGTCTCCCTGGAGGTCTGTAATCCCAGTCCTGGATAACCACAATAATTCCAGTGATGCTGTCTAGTTTGACAGGGTCATGGTCCAGGGATGTTCTAGGGCAGGATGTATAATTAGTACCATGAGCCAAACAGTATTTTGTGAAAAGCTGGATGTCTCACCACAGGGTGCTTACGTTAGGAGAAGGCTTGTATGTTCCTACATGAAAAAATGATTTATCAGCATAACCTCTGAACAGAGTCCTATAGGAACACACATGTACATACTATAAACAGCTTTATTCTGGGTGTTGTGATTGCAAAGCATTTATTTGCTAAAAATACTCTGCTGTTTTAAACACACTTTTTAAATCTCCTTTGTTTAGATGCACTCCTGTTACTGGGTAAATACCTATGGTCTGTGAGTCCAGGGTTTTGTTCTTAAGATATTTCCCTTTAAGATTAATCATGACAGCTCTGCTGCTTCTCCCAACACTCAAAAATACACTAAAGAAATGAGAAAAGTGCATTGCATTTATATCAAAGAAATATGGTAGGTAGTTGCTGAGAATTTACTAGACCCTATGGAAGTGCTGCACAAAGAACTGTCCCTCAGATTTGCAGAACAAACAGACTTAGAGCAAATACAAGCTATACAAATCTACACACACCTCATGTCTTGCCTGAAGTTACCGCATCTATTCCCTGATGTCTGTGATCCAGGGATTGTGTGCAACAAAGCCATCTTTTCATCACATTCTTTGGAACACAAACAGGCTTAGTTATTATTTCTACCTTATTCTGATCTGACAAATCCTAAGCCAAGATTTGTATGCCTACAAAGTTACAGAAGTCCTCAAAGACCCACGTGTACCAACTTGTGCAGCTCCATTTCTAAATTTAAGCCTTCCAGCTTACTCCTTTCAATGTATTTCAGACTTTAAAAACTTATTTCAACATTATCATGTAACTTCTTGCAGTACTGATATTCATTATTCTTAAGTCTTCCCAACAGTTTTGCTCACCACTACCTGTCACAGCTCTCAAGAGGCCATTCAATGTCCTAATATTTGAATTACACACTAACAGTAGGGTCCTGGTTCCAAGGCTCTGGGCAGATACGGAAAGGAGGTCTTGCACCTCAACCACATAAATCAATGAGGCATTTCAAAAAGGTAACCTGAGAGATCTATTAACCGATATGCAGGGCTCACGTATATTGCTCCCTAACTGTAATTTAATAGTCGTGTATAAAACACAGTTTGGGGAAATAATTCATCATATTCTGGATGGATTTCAGTTTGCATTCCAGAATAAATATTAAGCTCAACACCCTCCCTGCCCTGAAATCCTATCTGCTTCCCATTTTCAGACCTTGCCTTATGTACTAACTCCTCTTAGCTCAATGAGTGCTTTCAGCAAGCAGCTCACAGAAAGCTGTCACCAGTAGCATGGCTGACAAACCACTGGGGCTAACAGCATCCAAAACAGACATCCGAGGTCCTACTTGTGTTAATAGCTGTTGATGTCTCTCAACAAGGGCTTCTTCGTGGCCAATATTATTCCCTTCTTCTCAGACAGGCTTCTCCATTCAAATAATCAGCTATTTGTGATCTTTTGCTTTAAAAGGGCAACGGCTATTCTTTTCCTATGCCTGCCTGAATTTTAAAGCAACACAACATGCTAACACAGAATTGGTAGCAATCATCCCATATACAACCCCATAGGACTCTAATGATCTATCTGTCATTCAAAAATCAATTCAAGGGATGTGCCTGCTTTTAAATGAGGTACAAAAGCCACACGTTAGCTGCATTACAGTTTTAAGCAAACAGCTAAAAGCACTGTGTTCTATGAAGCACTCCCCAACCTTTTTGTTTGGTTGATTTTAAATCTCCGTACTTTCTTTTCCTTCTTTTAATCAGAGATTAACTTAACCCCAGATATAAACATCACCTTGAAAAATCATCACCTGTTGGATGGACCTCAGTGTAAAACTCAAGTATAAAATATTGTCTCTTTTCACAGCCTTGAAAGTTTCCTGAACTCACCAGCATACTGTGCTGGGCACAATAGGTATTATTCCCTTTCTATTGCAAGAAAAATGGAATTCAGGAAGTAAATGTCTACCCAGGTCAAAGCACTAGAGTATAGCGATATAAAGAAATTTAGTGATTCACACTCCCAGGAACTATTTGGGGATAGAAAACACACAGAGAACAAAATACAGTCTGAATCACTGTACAGCCCGAGTGCTTTTTCCTTGTAAGTGAACACTAAGCAGGGATTGGAGCCTAAACAGCAATGAACAAAAGTTCACTGGAAACCAGCCAAAGACATTTCTACACTTTCCAAAGATGTTAGCATTTAATTTCTCTGATAATGCTATATCGCTATTATTGTTATAGAAACATGCTGCAGTTAAAGTCAGAATACCTCACTGTTTTTCAGGTACACAAAAAACTCTGCATTGGCCAACACATCAATGGCCTAAAAATATATCATTACACTTCTCTGTATGCTGTTACTATTAGTCAGCAATGTACAATTTCTGCCTGGAAAAGATACTGGTTACAGTGTGTTCAGCAAAACTCTTCCCTATAAATCTGTGTTCCAGTACCTGACTAGTGAAGACACTTCATTACAATACTTCATACTACCAATATTTTATAGAAATGTGTTCTCATGTCAGAAATACAGGAGAGGTGCAACTTGAACTCATCAAATAGAATCCATCAGTACAGCATCTAGGTGAGAAATCTAATTTATTTGGTGCATCTACTGAACCCTGATGGAAAAAGGGTTCAGCTCTGTGAGTAAGTCATTTATTTTGTTGTCCCTAGAAAAGAGAGTAACACCAAAGCATAGTCAAAAATGTATTCATTCGCTTAGACACTGAATGAACTGTCCACTGAGATAAGAACTGAAGATCCCCACTAGTTCTGCTTCCTCTGTAAGTCTATGAAAGTATATGCCATCGTAAGTAAGCTACATGATGCACAGATTGGTTGATAAATATGTTCCACATTTTCATGTGCAGTGCCAAGTCAATGATTGGATTCAATGATGTTAAAGGTCTTTTCCAACCTAACCAATTCTATGATTCATAAATGTTCATCTGGTGAGAAACACTGTTTTCAGGAAAACAGTGGGGTAAAAGAAAATAATTTATGTTCTAATTATGAAAACAGGCCCCCGTAACTTCAAGCACAACTGAATTTCTATCACAAATTCAGGCTGTTGCTAACACAAACAGAGCAAAGAATTCACCCTGGATTCAAAATGAGGTAACAAACCATATCAGATAAATACTGCAAAAAGAAAAAAAAAAGGGGGGGGAAAAAAAAGCCATCTGCTATATTCAGGAAAACCTATGATGAAGCAAGAGATATTCCAGGGAATATCCCATTTGGGAAATAGCTGTGTACTCTCTCATCTGAGACAGTCTCTGTACTTAAGTAAACACAGTTGAGTGTTCACCAGGCTCACCTGAGCCTGGGGTTTTGGCAGCTAGAAAGTGCTCATGTATTTCTACTTGATCTTGTTAAGTGGCACCTTCAAACAGAGAGAACAGTAGGATTAATGGTTATTTTACTTATCTACCTGAGGGTAATGCACACAATAGAAATCTTCTCACGAACAGGAAAAGGTCAGCAGCACATTTCCAGAAGGCCTGGTTTTGAGGCACTGGGGTTAAGACGACCAGGAAATGTGCATCTGAGTTCAGATATCAATGAATGCCAGAGATTCTAATCCCCAGTAGTTAACAGGAATATATCAGCTCCACACAGCAGATATGATCTCACAATACCAAAAAGCCTCCATGATTTACAGTGACCCCTTAAGTGAACACTGCAGCATTAATGATTTCCCTTATTTGTCCTTTTTTTGTCCCTTAGTTTTTCAGTAACATTTTTATATAAATTAAATCTTAAGAATTCAGTCTTCGGTTCAAAGACTCAGGAAGAAAGCCTTCCTCAGGGAATAGTGTTTTGCATCACACAGATGTGTGTCATCTTGTCCTTGTGTCCTCTGCTTGCTCTGAATCCAGGTCACATAGGAAATTACTGTAATCTGTCTTCCTTTTCAAATGGAAGATCACTGTATGAGCTAATTTTATAGTTTTAATTGTCTTTAGTGACAGCTTTATGCTGCACTAACATATAAACGCACCTATCAAGCAAGACTGCAGCTGCTGGCACAGATTTTCCCAGAGCTCAAATACAATCTCCTGGGAGTAACAAAACCAAGTGAAAGGTTGAAACTAGCAAAGGGAAAACTTATCACAGATACTGTACCTATCTCCGCTTGTGGGAATTAAGCAAGCCAGATATACACGTATATCCTACTGAGGCAAGACTGACTCAGTAAAGCAATTCCAAAATGCATCACCTGCTGTTGGAGACGATGAATAGTTACACAGTTTGCTGCCTAAAATTGCTTGGTTTCCCTTCATCATGTAAACTGGTCAAGTATTCTTTCCTTTTGCTACCTAAAAACCGCCTAGTTCTCATGATATCTAACACTAATGAAGATATTTCCTCAGCGAGAGCCCCGAAACATCCATTATTTGTCTTTGTTGGCTTGGGGAAACAAGGGGAGTTAATGTCCAGTGCTCTCCAATTTTTCACCTTCTCCACAGTAGTGACTCCCCCCTCAAAAAACAATCTGTTGATTATTCCACTTTAGTAAAGGAAACTTTGTCTTCATCATAGAGATGAAGAAACCTAAAACAACTTCCATAGTACCTACAGTCTTCATTACGAATAAACTAAATCTACGCCTTCATTCTCATTACTATTTCAAGCAGATTTACAATAAAATTGCCTAGTCTTTTGTTCTACATTCAAGTGATCATTAGCAACACAATAGTCCCCTTGAATTTTGCAAGTGGTAGCAGTCCTGAAGCTATATGCTAGTTAATGTGCATCACATCCTTTCTGCAGTGATACCAATTATATTTCCTTGAATTAAATCGTATAGTTCTTGTCCTGAGGATCCCCCCCAAAAAATCTTTGTACTCAGTTAGAGTGGAAGAGTTGCTGCAGGTAGTTTTTCCTGCAGCAGTTCCACTAAGACGAAGAGATCAGATTGTAAGCACAATCCAAGTAATGAAACTTGCATGGAGGACCTTGGGATTCTCACTTCTTCACGTTAGTCAAGCACTGGCAACGGTTAAATGCTCCAGTAGCAGCTGACAGCACTGAGACCATGGCCCCCATACATATTTTGTAATTTCACATGTTTTACCATTTCCAAGGGGCTACCACCCATGCACACAGAGCAACAGCTTCATTCATGCTTCCTACAGAGTCCACACGCCATGAAAATTACACAAATAATTCAGTTTTGTTTTTTTTTTTTTTTAGTTTCAATGTGCTTTTTAATAGACACAAAATGCTCCCAAATAATAACCTATTTCAGTTTAAACTTACCATTCTATTTAGCCCTTAACTTCCCAACCCGCTTCGGATCACACCTTTCAGAACTGACAGGACTCACCAGTGGGCCACAAATCAGTGACAGATAGAGAAAAATTCCCTTTGCCGTACTCTGAAATTTAAGGCTTTGTCTCCAGGAAATCTTGAAAGGTTGCATGAGAAATGGTCCATGACTTAATGGCATTTTAGCATACCACAAGGGCTGAAGCTGAAGGTCCAAGCATTGCTGAGCCAGCCTATAGCTGCATTAAAGATTTATCAATTCAGAGCTGTAAACTCTGAATTTTGATAAACTCAGTTTATTCATTTCTCAGTCGTAAGTTGAGTACCGATGCCTGAGCTGTGGAGTAAAACAGTAATGCTAATAATTTTCATTTTATAGTCTGAGATGTTTATCTGTTGCTTACAAGTAAAACTGCAATCAAACCCATTTCAGAAAGGTCAAAGAAATGGAGTAAGATAGGGCTGAGCGTTCTGCATTTTAAGAGGAGTTTGAAAAATCAGCATATTTTCTGGTGAAGCTGAAATTATTTCAACCTCTTAAAAGGAGTGCATTTTGCTTTGCTTCAAGACCAGTCATTCATTTTTCCATTTCAGCAAACCTCAAAATATATAGAGATTTAGCTAGAATGAGCGTTCATGGCACTGTGATCCTGCTAGGTAACTACAAATCCCTTTGCAGAAAGAAAACGTACAACTGGTTTGGGAGCTACACACACATTTTGCTATCCACTTACTGCAAGTGGCTAAAAAACCCTAAAACTCTATGAAAAGCTGCCTCCTGTCGCACTTGACTGGCTTTTAAAAGTATTAATGCAGCCACTATTCCAGAATCTGTGATAAGACCAACCTACAAATACTGCATGGCTAGCACAGAAGATGCTGGAAAATGTATCCCACTTGTGTCTCACAAAAGCAATGTAGTGCCCAGGCCTATAAAGCAGACAGGAGGCTGCAAGATAATCATGCAAAGGAAGGAAGGATTTTGATGATGGCCTAAGAAATGCATAACTTGCTTTCCTCTTCTGCCAGAATTTTCTGGACAACTCATTTAGTGTCTTGCTATTTCAGACCCCAGATCTTTCAGAGTCTGCTTGTGTATTAACTGCTTGCTGCGAAGACTCATAAAAGAGCACTGCAGAAGCTAGCTGTTATGGTGATGAGTTTATATAAGTACTATGGATCTAATGTATTGCTATTTACCATTGTTAACATCCTAATGTTTTGGAAAGAAATTACATTCATACAATAACGTCCTATCTTCCATTGTTCTCAGATTAAGATATGACAGATGTTACAGAGAAACGAGACAGTCAAAGATCAGTGCATTATCTTGCCTTATATGTAACTTTACAATCTTGTGCATTACAAGGCTGAGTAGAGACACTAGGTTTTCCAGTAGTCTGTGAAATGAGTAGGAAGTAAATTAATGCAAATCCTCGTGGATATATTACAACTGAAGAAGTCAAATCTTTACTGACTTCAAAATGGTCAAACAGAATCAAATTGTAATCCAATTCACGTGAAACACGTAAGACTTGTAAAATTCCCTCTATGAAAATTGTTCATAAGACATTTAACATTCAATTCCATGAAATGACAAACTCTGCATTTACAGTGTGAAGATTTAAGATTTACCATCAAAATATTACTTGGAAAGCAAATTTATACCAAAGCATAACATTACAAATAAAATGTATTTTATCACCAACATGCTATTAGAGCAAAACGTGCACACCCAGCAAGCAGAAAAGAAAGAGAACCTGCCTGCCCACAGCAAAACAGCAATGACAATGTGAATTCCCTCTATTAGGGATTAAACATGAAAGAAAATGCACATTGATCAACTTTAAAATGGAGATCGACTGCTATTTAGAGAAATATAATACTAGAATTCAGGTTTGTGTGTATATATATACATATATCTATGAAGATTGACACTTGTTTAAACTTCACTGAATCTGCTAAGGAAGACAGCTGCATCTAAACAATGGAAAGACATGAGCAAAGAAAAAATCTTACAGAACTTGTGATTTCAGGCAATAGAATCCTAATTTTTAGTCTTGTGAAGAGGCAGACTAGTGTGTAACAACACTAAACAGTCCTAAATTATCTACAGGAGAAAGTACTTGGATAATTCTTATCCTGAGTATGCAGATAATTCTTAAAATGCTCTTTGGTGGCTGCATTTGTAGTTGCTTAGGTAATTTTTAAAGGTGTATGTACATATGTGTGTGTGTGTGTGTGTATATACATATATCTCATTCATATCTGTTTATTTTCTTATTATACTAAAAAGAATGAATTTAACTTTCTCAGTCTGGAAATGTTATCAGTGTACAGACAGACAAGAGGTCTGACCCTCTATGAAAAGGTCATTATCTACAAAGCTGTCTTAATTTCTAACCCTGCTTCAGTAGTTATTCTTGGTCACTTCAAAGTAATAGAATTGTTGAAGCACAGGCTTTGCATCCCAAAGGAACAACAGGCTGCTGGTGATGGTGGGGGTGAAGAGCCTCTCTCATATTGTAATGCTAAGAGAATTTTGCAAGGAAGAAATCAGGTCTGTGGTAACAGGGTAAAAGGGCAGCTATAAATTTAGTTCTGCCTGGGAACAAGAAATACAGGACAGAGGAAGATAGAAAAACAGGCCTGAATACTAATGAAAGTGTAGTAATGGAATAAGACCAGACAGGAAGGTTACTAAATATAGCTCTCTCTGTTATCTCCTGAAGATAGTTTCAGATTGAACCATGAAAACCATTGAGTCAAAATTCAGCAGCTTTTCTGTCTGAAAAACAAAGGATGCAAGATAATAGCAACACTGATGAACAACGAAGTTGCTCCTAACTCAGGAATCAAGAATCAGAAGGACCTGAGAGATATTACAACCCTTTGCAAGATTTGTGCCAACAGTCTCTCATTCACTTTCAGCAGTTGCTGCAAAAAGACTAAGAGATAATAAAGTATTACAACATTCAAAAAACTCTTCATAGCAGCTCATTTTGCATTATCTTGATCATAACACGCTGGGAAAGCAGACCATTAATACTCTGCAAATAGGACTGGGTGCTGTTTTATTACAGGATGGTGTTCTAATTGTCCTTGCTGCTAGAGCAATCATTCATACTGGAAAGCACTTAGCCCAAGACTAAATAAGAACTCGTTGCTCTACTAAGAGCTGTGAAAGGTTTCTTTAATATGTTTCTTTTAAACAAAGTACTTGGAGGAACTAATGGGAAGCAGATGTTCCTGAATTACCCCAGAGAATACAGAAAGACCTATTTCATCATTATATGGAGTAAGATATTACCCAAGGCCAATGCTGATACTAAATTTCTCCCACAGGATTCCTGTTGATCCTAGGCATATTATCTTACCCTAAATATAACAAGAAGTTAATTTCCATAAATGAAGCAAGTACACAAATTTGCTGGAAGGCAATAGCAAAAACATTAAAGCCCTTTTGAAAAACTTCGGGGTTTCCAATATAGTTTGCAAGTTGCAGTGATTTCCATAACTACTTAGAACAATTTCTTGAATTGCAACAATTCCAAAACTTGAAAGAGATGTTTTATTTTGTTAATGCCTCAAAAAAATAAAAATAAAAATGGGGACTGCTATGGTCCCAGTCATTCCAAATGAAGTCCCTCAAATGTAATGTTATTCCATGTGTTCCTTGAGTCTCCTAACTTTAACATGCTATGATTTAGTCTAGTCAATAAGTTAGACATAAAACAAGCCCCAAAGCTGTTTTTGAGGGTAAGTTCTTTGGGAAATCTAGTAAGTCCTGGCTTGGAGAGGTTAATGTGAAAGGAATAAGGAATTTTGAGTCAGTAAGTGTTTGAGGTAGTTCTACATGAGCACTTCTACTAAGGAGGTTACTTTTTTTGTTATAACATGGTAGTTTCAGGTGAGGGAACCACCAACCCAGCCCATTTCTCTGTAAGGGCACCAAGAAGTTAGTTGGAAAATTCCGTGTAGGAGAAACAGATCCTCTCTTCCAGCCTGGGTAACCACGTGAGTCCATTCCCATCTCTCACCCACTCAGAGTTATGCTGAGGAAGGTGGGCAGGTCATAAAGAGTCATTTATACTCAGAAGACATGACAGCCACAGCAGGGTCTCCAGAGAATTGGTGGATGCACCATCCCTGTAGACATTCAAGGCCAGGCTGGACGTGGTTCTGGGAAATCTGATCTAGTTGAAGACGTCCTTGCTCAGTGCAGGGGGTTGGACTAGATGACCCCTGAAGGTCCCTTCCAACCCAAACTACTCCACGATTCTATGATTCAGTTTGACTGCTGTTCAGACATAAGTGGTTCACCTTGAGGCTGGGAAGTCACAACCAGTACCAGGGAGATAATGACCTCACCCTGCTTTCCATTTATGATGAGCACGGCTGAGGCAGCAGACAAGCAGACCAAGTAATTATCCTCTAAAAAACAGACAAGACACAGCAATGAGTGAAGATATATTGTCCATATAAATCAGCTTTATACTCAAGAATCTGTAAATAAATGATAGCAACTTTCTGCAATGTCACAGAGGGTATTTCTTCTCCTGAAGCTGGGATTCTACACTTGTTTTACAGATCCAACATCAGGAAGTAGATTCAGACCAGAGAGCTCTAGCACATGCTCATTTAAACTATGTACTGCAATCCACTTAAACTAGGGCTTAGAAAAAACAAAGATTTAGCAATCTGTAAATCTGCCACTGAATCCCAGAGCATAATACCCATCAATACAGCACTTGCAAAGGAGGCATACACAGAGTGCTGGTTCTTCCTAGACATCACACTCCTGACCTGCTTTCACACCTTACTCATTAGTTTATTTTTCCACTTACTTGAAAATACAACTTGATGATAGAAACTGTGGATTCTGATCCTTAAAACCATCCAAGTCAGCGAAAGCATTTTGAGTCCACAATATATTTCTGTGGGATTTGTAACATATAAAAACTTTATACAAGAACTAGAGCATAAAACCTTTTCTACCAGTTTAAATAACAAGAGAAATTGTTATAGTTAATATGGCTGAAATACTTAAATGTTCTACATCCATAAGACACAAAAAAGCATCAGCCAGCCTATGGTTATATGAGCATGGAAGAAAAATACACTGCTGGCAAGTAAATATTTATGATGCAATGTTCTATTATACAATTTCAGGGATATTAATGCAGCACAGACAGATGATCGCTGCTATAGTGCTGCAGGAATGTATGCAGATCACAGTTTTGTTCTTATTCTCTGCTTATTTGAAACAAAAAATAAATCCGCTTTTTCCTTTCAGACACCTTTTTTCAGCTGTAAATATGGAAAAGACAACGACACTTCCCTTTCGAGATTAATGGCTACATATTTTTGAACCAGCACGTCTGGATTTTAATCTGATGTTTCAATGAATTATTTATATTTATTAAATCACTTGAAAAATCCTCCCTCACCCCTATCCTACCTATTTCCTAAAGCAAAGGAAAGCACTTGCTTTAAGAAAATTCAGGAAATTACTTGGTACTTCTAACAAAAAGGTATTTGCATATGAGGTCTGGGGAACAACTATAATCTTAACAGAACACGCAGTTTTATGGGATTATGTGTTATATTATTGGAAGAAATTAATAACCAAGTTGGCCTTAGAACTAAAGTAAGCTGAAACCTTTCTTTCAGGGATGACAGTGAAGTTTATTATGACATGGTCTACAGTCATTTCTCTTGCATACACAGATGCTGGAGATCCAACGGGATTTATGAACAGCACTGACCAAAACCTGTTCACATTTTCAAACATCATCTACCTATCTACAGCACAGTTTATAACACCTGCGTTTTTATTTCCCCCAGACCTGTTTTTTTAAATGTGATTATCCTCTAAATTATCATTTGTGTCATATATAAGGCTTCTGAAGTATGAACATGCAGACACAAACATACTGTTTGTCCTTCCTTTTGATCTCTTAGCAAAACCCATGATCTCCATGGAATCGAGGATATTCCTTTTCTCCACATCAGTCACCAAGTTACTTGATGATTTTAGTAGTGCTCATTAGGTGATATGAATAGAAGTATTTATGTCTTTATTCCCCCTGAATAAAGCTGAAGATGTAGCTTCCATAGTCTGGTGAAGAAGCAGAAATATTCAGTGATATGGTTGAACAGAACTTCAGTTTTAGAATTTGAGTCTTCAAAATACTGCAAAAACCCCCCATCTGCACTGCATTACCTCAGGAACTGCTATGCTAGCTCAGAACCAGATGCTAAATTAAGACAGCACTAATTACAGAATAAGGACCTGCTAAATAAGATTTGATGCTGTGGCACTGTTATAATTGACACAGAGATGTTACTGATCGAGAGAAAAGTAAATTCCTAGCAGGCAAACCTTATTTTGATCATCACAATCCAGGCCCCCATGGCTGAACTTAACACCTTGCCTCTATTTACTAGTAACAAACTCAAGCAGTGACTACTCATTCTTCCACTGTTGGTTTATAACTGGTTTCAGCGGGGTTCACGTGGATGATCATGCAGTTATAAAAGCCGAGACCTTTGAAAAGCACATTATGAAAGGCTGCTTTCAAATAATGATCTAATTGACTAAGAGCTCTCAGTCAAGGTGGTGACATCTCGCTCAAGAGTCATTTTAAGCACCAGGAAAACATTATCTCAAATGTCAGTGAGAATAAGCAAGCAAGAATAAAGGCAGGCAAGTACCTGAAACCGCTTCATAAGAAAAAGTACCAAGAGTCATAAAGAGAAATTCTTAGAATTCTGTTTTAAAAAGCCCTCTCCTGTGTGTCACATAGGTTCACATTGGTTTTCCACTCTTCCTTCTATAAAGAAGGTAATTTTTAGACCTACTAATCCCACATACACATACTCTACTACAAAATAGAAATTCTACTATATAGAAATTCAACCTAAGGGTTTCCCACAACTACAGGTGAGAGGGTAGATAACTGACAATATGCAACTAGGCAGTATGTATTACAAATGAAAGACATCTATAGGAAAAAAACTTCAGCTGCTAAACACTAGCCAAGAAGCCATACTCATTTGAGTAGCAGCCGAAATCATATTTCCATCTTTACCTTAAGCTATTTTCTGGAAAGCAGCATCTTTAAAAGTACAGTTACACTCTAATAATGCAATTCCAACATACGCAAAAAAACAATTATTAAGACAGATCACACTTTTCCACCTAGGTGTGAAACCTAAACTGCCTTACAAAAAATAGACATAGCACTTGACTGAAATGTATTTTCCCATCTAGAAACTGCACAGTGCAGAACAGCAGCAGAGCAAAAGGAAACCCAGGCAAAGGACATAAAGGGCCTGGATGGTTTGGACTAAGAGGTTTGTAGTGAAATACATTGACAAAAAAGACCGTTCTCCTTTAATTTCTCTATATAGCTGTTCTCCACCACTGATAAATTGTTTTTCTTGTGCAAAATTATTACTAAAGGACTTTTTTGCAACAACTGCTTTGACAGGCCTCCTTTGTCTGCTGTCCTTGGTCACACCTGGTCTCTCCCCATTTTTACTGTAAGGATCCAGATGCCACAGGGACCATTTATTACAATTCAAAGACATCCTCAATAGGCACAGCTCCCTCCAGTCAGCCTCACTGCTGTTAGCAGCAGTCTACTTTCTGGACTGAACCTGTCAAGTGCTGACACTGGAGTTCTTAGCAGACATCTGTTTAAATTAAAGAGACCCGAATACCTGCTGATTAATTACCTTTCTCTGTGAATAAACAGGAGTACCATGAGTTAATCAAGGTACATGTTCAATTAATCTGATCAGTGTCAGGCACACTTCTTCACATCAGATGCAAGGAAAGAGAAATGCTTTGCTGCTTTAGTACACATACAGTGCTACATGCAGCACATACATAAAAACAGAGTATGGCTTTCTCTATGTAAGCATTGAGATGAACGCTGGGCAAAGCCTCTACACACGCTCTTGCAAACCATAAAATTAAACCGTGGACAACCTAAATTTATCCTATCATGGACTCAAAAGCTTGTCTTTGAATGCCTTTGACTCAGTCTTAAAGCCTTACATTGTAAGCAGGAAGAATCAACGAGACATGAAAATTCCACCGGCTGGCTTCCTGCTTAACATTTCTAAAGATGTTTTAATATGCATAACTTCAAAACTGAAACTAGTGACTTCAACGTATTAGCTTTAAATAATTAATATAGTAGTGACAACAGAGCTGTTTTCTGAAGGAGCTCCTGTCATCATCTGAGCATCATGTAGCTGACTAGGTGGCAGGAATCTCCCAGGCAAGCATATCATGCTCTGATTATATATATTGCTCAAGTGAGTCATGCAAGAGACAGCTTCAGTTCAACAAGTTCTCCGACAGCTCTGCTTGCACAGTTCATTTGCTGCTCAGGCTTTCCTTCCTGAAGCATCTCCAGTATTAACAATGAATAAATGATACAAATTCCACCCCCAAAATCAGTCTTGACCATACTTGTTCTATCCTAATTCTACACTGAAGAGTGTCATAAATATTTGTTCAAGATCATCACCCTTTATTCCGAGCAATAAAACAGACTTCTTATACAGGAGAGATATATATAGACATTAAATCTTCAGCATTTCTCCAGAAAGCTAACCATTTGAAAATATCTTCAGAGACTGTCATAAGACATATCAGAAAACACCAGGAATTCAGCATAAGCTGAGCACCCTGGGACCCAATGTCACTCTCGCATAAAGTAATACCAGTTTTTAAAACCACTGTTTTGTACAAGCCTTGACTCGGGGCTGGAAGTTGATGCAGTTCTTTACAGCTAGGAGAGCTATGAATGTCAGAGTAAAGAAGTTAGTTTGCTAAATAAAACTTGAATTTTAAGAGCTAGAATAGAAGAGCTCGTAAAGTTTATATGCAGGTTGCAGAAGAGAGCATTGAATGTTGTCTCGGGATGATCGGGTCAGATTACAGGGATGCACGTGATCATTTCTACGAGCCTGACATAAACTGAAGCGATATGACTGTCCTAACCACTGCCAAAAGACTAACAGAAACAATAACTCAATATTAATGGAAATAAAATGTGATAAAACAATGTGAGAAAGGGCACAAATTAGAACCTCCACTCTGGATTGCCATGAGTTTCACATCCCTATGGTCACAAAGGCTTTCAGAGAGGAACACAGCAATGTTTTATTTTCCATCCTGAGATTTTTAAGTAGTGTTTGGATGCTTTTTATTCTGCCAAGCTTTCCTGCTTTTGTCTCCTATTTCTGGTCATTAAATGATGGCTTAAAGAAGCTGTGTTTCTGCAAAGTTCACACATACCTCTTTCCAAGTCTTTTGCCTGTGTTACAGCAGCTTATGATAAACATTAGTCACGCTCTCATTTTTTTTGCCTACTAAACAAGAAATTAAAGTATATCACAGTATTGTTGTCTATTCCACAGCTTGCAGCAAGTTTTGAACCATCCTTTACAAAATTAAGTAGTACCAATATAAAATGCCTTAAAGCATTAATATCATTACATTCCCCTAGTTAGTCAGCAGCAAAGAATTTGTTGTTCTTATAATTATACACAGCCTGCTTTAAGTGTCAATACTGCATATAAAACCTTTTAAAATAGCTGCTGTATTTACAGTCTCTTGCTCCTATCAATCTTAGCAAATTCCAAATGAGCAGCTATCTCATATATGTAATGAGCTCTACATTTCTAATACATATGCATAGGCAAATAAATACTCTTTCTGTCCAATACTATTTGTGACTTCATGTCACACGTCTGAAAGACTCATAAGACATTTATTGTCTCCTCTTAGAAAGGAATTGTCTCCTTTGTTCATGTCGTCCCACTTTGTAAGGCAGATGCCCACCTCTTCCACTAATATTTTTCTTTCCACTTTTCTCCCAACTACAAACAGCCCTCCTTCTGCCTCCCTTCTGTGTTAGCTTCCCATTGCTGCTACTCCTCCAGCCTTTCCAATTATACATTTATCAGCCTCTTCTCTCCCAGAAACAGAGAAACTTTCCTCCTGCCATATCCTGAGCCTCTCCTTATTCGCAGTCATGCTAAATCCTCCCCCTTAAAACAAGTTGATATCTTTGAATGAGGTCCTGCCCTTACCTTCTATAGACACTTGTGCTTTGATTTTAGCAAACTGAAGGACCTTACAATCACTTGAGCCAGAAATGACAGAGGCATGAGAGTGGATCTGCTTCAAGGTCCGTTTTGTTTCCTCTTTTCTTTTACAAAGCCTGGAAGTGAAAGAGACCCTTGTCCAATTCACAGCACAGTTTCAAATGGTAACCCACAAAAAGGTCAAAGGAAAGATGTTACTTGTCTCTTTCACACTGCAGCAGGGTAGGCACTACTTTGCAGCTGAAGGACCAAAGGAATCGTTTATGGTGACGCACAAAGTTTAAGTTACAATAAGGAAATAAGAAGGAGAAACAAAAAGGCAGGCTACATTTCCAGGTTGAAAGGGAAAAGCGCTTCCTTCCTGCCTATTGTACTCCAGGGGCTCCCAATTTTTCTCATATAGCCACACCAGACAACTTTCTCACATCCTTATCCTCTTGCTTTTGCCCAAATCTGCCTTCATACCAACTACCCCAAAGAGACGTCTGATTTCTGAGCTCCTGAAAACCCACTGAAGGGCAATTTGGAGAGAGGCTATTACACACTGTACTTGATGTACATGGAAAAAAATTCTCTCCGATACAGACATGGACTACCCCTTGAAAGCCCTAGTGATGACAACAAAACAGGAAACTCACTAATAAGATACTGTGTAAATATTTACCACACAAACATAATTTCACGGATTGGAACTCAAATGAACCACCATTTTTGTTAACAGAAACTCTTGTATCTTCAATTACAAAATCAGAATTGTATTTTATATTGCATGTACACTGCCTTTACATGTCAGATGTCTTTTCAACAGCACTGAGCACTAAACCCCTGATTGGCAGAAGGGTGAATTATGAAGAAAAAATCCCAAACCTTAATACTCTTTACAGAGCATTACTGCTTCCTAAATCCTCGATGGGGCTAATAAATCCCTTTATCATTTCAAAGATAATTTCTGTAAATACCTTATCAAAAGATCCTTGAAAATATAAGTATCTGCTTTTTATAGTTGCAAAAAACAGTTCCGGGTATCTGCTTATTCACTTAACCTTGTTAGCTTCTAGCAAAAGAGAAGGCTGTGAGGCTTTTTTTATCAATTCCTGACAAAATATGCAGTTATTGCCAATCCACATGCAACCCAATTTATTCTGACATACAAGATGCTCTAAAGTTTCACTTCCCCCCACCCCTCATCTGAGAAGGGAAGAGAAACACACGTAAGTTTTTCCTCATGATTGGATATATAGATTCCTTCTTTAACTGAGAGGAAATGTCACGATTTTCCTGTATAACTAGGATATATAGGCTCAAAATCCTTGAATAAAGAAAACAAAGAACATGTTTTGGAGCAGAACTCTTGGAGATAGTGGGGCAGCTGAGAACTAAAATTGAATTTGATGACAAAGGAATTTATGCTACGTCTTTGTTAACATGGTGAGCTCCTCTGACTGCCTGGACAATTTTAATGTCAGAGTGGGAGGCTGCAAAATCCATCTCTTTTCAAACCAACTGTCCCCAGTGGAATTTAGGCCATTCAGGCGGATTCTAGGGCCTATTCAGAGAAATTCGACTCAGCTCCTTCGAGTGTGCAAGCTGGCATTCAAACACTTGAAGAGCAAATTATATTCTTTCTTTCTTCTAAATTAATGTGAAAAAATTCAAAACACTTCCAAAATGGGTATCTGCTCCAAGCTTCAAGGTACAACAATGGAAGACAGCAAAAAAAGCAGGAAAGAGCAGGCACAGGAGAAAATTGAAGAGCAGCAGAATGCAAATGAGGGCTTCTTTTTTAACCCGAAACATACAGATCAGACTCAAGCAGCTGAAACAAAAACAAGATCAAAGTTCTACAGCCCAGGGCACAGGGAAGTGGGAACCCAGAAAATGATGTAAACAAGCCCCAAGAACTTAGGAGACAGTAATCAGAATGTTCAGTGAAACCAGCAATAAAAAACCTTAAGTATCAAGTGTAGCAGACGAAACAACAGAAAAACTTAAAAGTCATACTTCTAACAGTAACACGTGCTATACTCACCTATCACAGGAGTACTCCTATATAGAGAGACTATATATGCAAATCACACTAGGAATATGATTCTTACTATGTTACCACCAAATTATTTATCACTATGAGAGGAAATAAGAATTTAAGAAAGATTGAAGTTGCCTAAAGAGTACAGTAAACTCAGTCGAGTTGATAGAAAGGTAACAGATTAGCCTTTAATAGGCTTATGTTGAACGTTCCTATCGCTGTTTAATAGCACAACTCTTCGGGATACACGAAGTTAGGACATATTTAGGACAAGCTAACTGAGAACAGAAAGGCTGAATTGGAAGTTACTACACTGACTTTTTATTGTTTTAATTTGTTCTTTTAAATAAAGATGAATAAAAATGGAAGGCAAATCTGAAAACTGAGCAACACAACAGGAAGTTTCAAGAGGGAAACAGCAATCCAAATGAATAGTTATGGTGATAGAAGAAGTTATTTGACAGCATCTTCTAAATCAGATACATGAACAGGAATCCTGATTTGGAAAGAAAACTTCCCAGATTTGACTAAAATAAGCCTCGGGATATGGAGCATGCACTGATTCAGGTGACATCCCTATCCAAGGGACTCCTCTGATTTACA
This sequence comes from Nestor notabilis, assembly GCF_000696875.1. Lineage (NCBI taxonomy): Eukaryota > Metazoa > Chordata > Aves > Psittaciformes > Psittacidae > Nestor > Nestor notabilis. The sequence goes on from NW_009937861.1 coordinate 45,530, forward strand.
CTTACTCTCTGAACAGGTGTACAGCTAAGAATACACACACTGCTAGACTTCCCTGTTCTCACTTTGCCTACCAAAGTGCCTCTGTCAACATACCATTCCTTCCTGAAAGTATGTTTTAGAATCCCTAGAACAACACCATTAGAAATAAAAGAAAGAAAATAAAACCCCACAGATAAAAGAGGATAAGAACCTTTACTACTTTCAATTTAATAAAGCTTACAGTAACAATGAAGTGCTCTGGTTGCACGTAGATGGCAACAGAGATGAGCTAGTAGAATTTTCCCATTTAAAAAGAAAAGGCGAATACAGAAAATTAAAAGAATCTATCTTGAAAAGACAATATATGGGGAAACCAGTCGCATAAAGAAAACCACCCAAAGGGAAATTTTCCACAATTTAAACAGAAGAGAGACATTAAATATCTTATAATTTTCCAGCTGCATCACTTACAATCCCAGACTGGTTTGGGTTGGAAGGGACCTTAAAGCTCATCCAGTTCCATCCCCTGCCATGGGCAGGGACACCTTCCACTAGAGCAGCTTGCTCCAAGCCCCTGTGTCCAACCTGGTCTTGAACACTGCCAGGGGTGCAGCAGCCACAGCTTCATGGGGCCAAATAAATACCTCAAGTGGAAACATTACGAGAAAGAATAGTGTGGGACAAATGGAAACTAGTGTTGTCTGGGAGATGAAATCATGTTCCGTAATATATTTAGCATACAACTCTCATGCAGCCAAAGAAACAAGTACTATATAGTCCTCATACTACTATGATTTGTTCATATTCAGCTATTCAATTATTCCAGAACTTGGAGGAGCAGAGTGGACCCTTTCAGTAGAGTCTAGAATCACCCTAACTCTACCAGAGTTAGTAACCACTGATGCGAGCAGGAAACTGAGTAAGACAGCAATGACCAAATTCTGAAACTCGTAGATATGGCTGGGGAGAAAACAAAAGGAGACACAATCTTTGGCAATGTCCTTATTTAATTCTCTCCAGCCTTTGCAAGCCATTGACATCCACCCTGTGCTTCCCGCAAGCTGCAGCTATTTACATAGTGGAAAGAGATGTGGAATACCTATAGCAGACTGAGAGGTGACCACCCTGTCTCAGGTATATGTCTTGAAGAAACATTTCAACCATAGATCCACTGAGGGCTTTTTGAAGCTTTATTCATGAGGGCTTGAAAGCTGACAGATTCTCCTATCAAGTCATTATCCTTACTAAAACACAGCAAAAATACTGGCAAATGTTTCGTCAATAATCAAGACAACTGAAATTTCAGTTTAAATAATTGATGTCATACAAAATAAAGTACATCTGCTTTATGAAGGACAAGGAGTACAAAAAGGTAGAAGAATGGTAAGGGATTATCCATCAAGATCAATTAAAGGAAATCTTATTTGTGTGGCCAGTAATAGATGTATAGATAAAGTTTAATCAAGTAGAAGAAATTACTCACACAAAATGCTTTGAATAATACAGAAGCGGACTTAACTGTCTCCAATGGACAAAATCACTTAATACATAATGAATAAAAGCATTATATTTTTATTGTTACTATTTTTTAAGGGGGCAGAATGCCATACAAACATGGCTGCACTCAGTGTCTACATACTACTATGGGCTGGAAATTACTGGAAAGACTCTGCTGTAGTTATCCAGCTAGAAATGATGATAGCTCTGAACACCCACAGCAAAACTGCAATCTGTGGTGCTCTGGTTGTCAAGACCTCATTTGGCCTTCATAGCCTGCATAAAGAACTCACTCGTTTTGGGATGAAGACAGGATATGTTCAATCCAGCTATGACTGAAATAGCAGTTACAATTCTCAGGAGTTGTAAAAAAATAACAAGTATACACTGAATTACACTTCAATATAGTTAAAAGTTTCATTAGAGACAAATACAGGTACACACCTAAATGCGCAAGATCTTTATATCATTATAGAAACAAGGTTTAAACAACACAGAAAAACTAAGCATTATTTTAGATCAAAACAAGGCAACAGCAACCAAAACGAGCATTCAAATTTAGTACTATCTGACAGACCCAGGGTAGGAGTCATGTGCTGAAGACTCTGTAAAGTTCTAGTCCACCTTTCAATCACTACTTCATTAAGCTTTTTATTTAACTCAGCATTTCAGTTTTTTATGTGCTGTGCAATGCAAATCATAAAAATATGGGTACATGTAGTTCTTGATTTTTCACCTTGGTGAGAAAATGAAGAATGCCTTTTGGAAGATTTGAATAGGTTAACAGATGCACGTCTTAACCCAGGAAAAAAGAAGACCCCAGAACACTTCACATTACCTCGAAGACATTACCAGCTGACAGAGTACTGTCTATCAGAGAATGACACAGCCTTATAAATAGTCAAGAGGGTCTCGGATCAGTGGGAAGAAACACAATACCTGCCCCTTTACTCCCTCCCCATGAACTACAGGAAAAAAATCCAAGATTTATCTACTCATCCTTTACTGTCAGCTCAGGTGGCTCAGGTCAGCATTGATGCCACACTCATCAAAGAGACAGAGAGAACAGAAGAGATAGCAGCAGAATGGAAAATCAAAGACTGAACTCCAGAAGGAAATCAAGTTCTCCCTTTGTGACTGAGAAGACAACAAGGAGGCAGTGAACTGTACTTAAGAGATTTCACCTCCAGTCATAGAATGGTTTGAGTTGGAAGGGACCTGAAAGATCCCAGCAGTGGCAGGAATCGAAATGCAGTCCTTAGAAATCGTAGTCATTGAGCTGGCTATGCCATGGGCAGGGACACAGAGTCACAGAGTCATTTAGGTTGAAAAAGACTCTGAAGATTGAGTCCAACCATTAATCCGGCACTGCCAAACCCACTGCTAAGCCAGGCCACTAAGCACCCTGTCCACACCTCTTCTAAACACCTCCAAGGATGGTGATTCCCCACCACTTCCCTGGGCAGCCTGATCCAATTCTTGACAACCCTTTCTGTGAAGAAATTGTTCCTAATATCCAATCCAAACCTCTCCAGCACAACTTGAGGCTATTTCCTCTTGTCCTAATACAATAGACAATTTGTGCAACTGCCTTGCCAGTAAATGTCTATTCTCAATTCAGACAGAGAGCTCTTTCAATAACCTTACTCTTCATCTCTAACTCATTTTGTTCAAGCTGAATAAAAGCAAATGAGCAGCCTCCCTTTCTTCTTCCAGGGAAGAAGATAAATTTCAGTTGAGAACTGTAAACAAAACGTTATACTTTAAAAATATTTATGAAGCACTGCACAGTTGTATGTCCTCGAGAAACCATCTACTTCATACTTTTAATCACTTTTTATTTTGCTGGTTTAGGAAAATTTTTGAAGCCTAATTACTCTATGGTATCTTATAAAGATAATCCATAGTATGAATCTTTCATATGCTTTGCATTAATTATTCAGATAGATGCTACAGAAATATGTGGTATGAAAACATGCCTTTACGTGGCATGCGAATAATAACTTACATGAGGAGATGCAATTCAATTGTATCTGCAGTGTAACCAACAAAACCAGTGGGTAACTTCAGTGTATGTCTACAGCTTGTATTGCTGCAGTGATTTCAGCTCAAGTGGAAATTCCCAACCTCAGTTCAGAATAGCCACCTGCAGCTTGATGGAACAAGCTAGCAGCAGGCACCCCACGCTGCCTGCCATGCCTGCAGCATCTAGGCTGCCGTCACAGTACTGGCAAACAGGATAAGGCATCCAATGGGCAATGGCAGCAGGACAGGAGAGATTAACTACATGTTAAACAACAAAGTCCTGCCCCTAAAAACACCTAGAAATAGATGTAGTTTCAGATGGCTTTTTTATGCCTGGCTTACAACATAAACTTGTTTTCTTAAGCATTGGTAAGAATAAGGTAAATATAGCACTTCAAGTGCCTTGCTTTAGATTGCCAGACCATACTTGAAAATACATTTCCTCTAAATCCCAAGATAAGTATTGAAGTTAAGATCCCCTGAATTAAGAGAGGACCATTTTGTAGTCTTTAATATTAATAAAGTTAATTAGGCAGAAAAAAGGACTACCTTAGAGCATTGAAAAGGGGGCTTCGCTGGTATATTTTCTCTGAAGATCCACACTAACATTACTCATTTGGCAAGAAAAGCTTCTTTTCATGTGTCCTTTCAGGGACTTGAGTAGCAGAATATTGCAAATGGGGTAAAGACAGCCATAAATTTGCAAGGACAAATCAAAAGCAATCTAATTGTGTTTTTTCAGCTAAAGCCAGCTCAATGACTAAGCTCTCTAAGGACATAGAATAAAGCCCTTTTTTTTTTTTTTTTTTTTTTTTCTTTAATGACTGCAATTTAATTTCTACCACTGTTGGTCACCTAAGGAAATCCCAAATGATGCGAGTTTTCCCATTCTGGAGATAACAGATAATTGAATACAAGTCTTACTTCACTTGAGTGAAAATTGCGAGCATACTGAATGTAGGTTTTTGAAAGTTTAGCTAAGGAAGTAACAGGTTTTGTTATTTCTAGTTGGTTGGTTTCAAATTTATGTGGTTCAAGACAGCCCTTGCAGCCAGAGCCCTATATCTATGTGTGACAGGTGACAACATACCAAATCTGACCCAGGACCTAGCTTTTTCCCAGCTTCCACAAGATGACCTTGGCCATCCTGATACTTTCATGGTCCAAAAGGACTGAAAGTGTTCAGCACATAAAAGCTTATTACTTTATATATTTCAATAGTGAATAGAGTCATCCCATCATGAATCAATCCCAACCTGTAACTAATCTTTCCTTTGAACTGGTATGAGAAATCACTAATAGATGACAGAGGGTTCTTTTTTCAAACCTATACGTATTCACACTTCAGAATACCCTTAGCAAGGTCATTATTTTACTTAAATAGGTGTAGGGAATGTGCAAAGTGATTTTTCCTTAATACATTCTCCCAACCTTTTTGCCTCAAGAAATCTTACTGTTAATTGCCGAGTTTTGCGTACAGAAGACTCCTTAGTAACACTCAACAGGCTTCGAGCAGGTACATCAGGACCTTTAGTCCTTTTATAACTTGACAAACATATTTGGTATTTTTTCCAAAATATCTTTCTTTTGAACTCTAAAATGCAATGAATTATGAAGTGACAGGTAGAACACACACAAATGATTACTCTTCTACACAACAATATAAGAAACTGTGCACCTTCACTTTTCTGTCCTCATAATATTGTGGCTTCCAAACATACCAATACATGGCAAAATAGTGCAAGTATGGGATCACACATTTCTTTTCACATGAATTCATTTGTGTTGTACAACAGAAATTACCTATACCCTTTTTTCATGTCCAAATAGGAGGTAGCCCCTGTATAGCTCAGGGAAGAAGTCACAGTCTTTGTCTCAAATAACACTGTTTCTCTTACACTGTATTTTCTTTCATATATGATGCATAGTATTCAGCTTTCTGGTGTGGAGGTAACAACTGATCATTACTTTGTCTAGAAAACATGCTTTGTACCTGACAACTCCTTCATAAACTTAGTTTCACTGCACACATCCTTCCCATAACACAGCAGCAGGTCTGTATGTACAGCACAGCTGCATTCTGAATCCTGGCATTCAC
>NW_009937861.1:51159-67262 GCF_000696875.1 Nestor notabilis
AGGGCAGAAAAATCCATCATAGCAAAAATCATCCTTTGCCTGAAGAACACCTCAGAGTAGGAGTCCACTGCCTAAATCATTTAGACAACTCTTCATGTACAAAACACCCCCAAGGCTCTAAGCTCTGTTGTTACCTTTAACAGTTCAAAGACATGAATAATAGCTATGTTTTTCCTTTCATTTTGGGGTGAAAAGTAAGTACAAATTAGCTAGTGTTGCTGCCTTAGACTTCTGACCTCAACAGCTTTGCATATTCACCTGAATTACTCCCTCTTCCATTTATACACCAGTAGGTAGGCTCCTCTTCTGTATATGGAAAACAGGGGTCACCAGATTATATTGTTCTCTGACAAAACACAAAGCTAAACTGCTCTTAAATTCACACACACCAGAAGGACTACACAGTATCAGTCCCTCTTTACTTATGGTGGAATGCAAACAAACAGCCCAGATAATTTAGCTAAGAAAGCCTTAATATTTAGCATCTCCTAGCATGAGAAAATTGGTCTTAATGAAATTAGTAACTGCCAAATTTGTCATGTGCTAAACCTAAGGATTTGAAGGAGAGGCACAGGAGTGCAACATGAAAAATCCAGGTATGCACAGAGACAGTTTCCTCTAGTGCAGGAAGCTCCTGTAGTCCAAAAGTGACTGTTGTGTAAAAAACACACACTTGAAAAGTTTCAGACTCTCCTCTCCAAAACATACATTGAAAACTTTGTCCAAGCTCTGCAAGAGCCAGTGTGCCTCCAGCAGAGCTTTTAATGGTGGGAAAAGTAAAACAAGGAGCTTCCAAGTACCAAGGATGTAACTAACTGCAATACTTGCCAATGTAGACAAGGTGTGTGCACAGTAGTGCTGCACAACAGGACACACGTGATGAAGCACAGGGCCTGAGGACCAGAAATCAATACTGCACTTATCCCAGAGGACTTTGAATTTAGACTTTGAGCCAGTCTCAAGAGGCAGAGCACCCACCAGCAGCTGGATGCATTGACTATGCTTCTGGAGCACACTTTTCCCTTTGGGTTCACCCTAAAGAACATATTTGGCACGGAGCAAGATCTCATTAGGAATCAAAGTACAGTAAGAAGCTCCTTCCAGTGATTTCTTTGAAAGTTCACCTTGATCCAAATAAAGCATTTCCCAGAGCAAGCAGATCACACTACCTGGGGACCTGTGCAGCTCTAGACCTCTTCTAGGATCAGATTCTTAGTCCTCATCCCTAGGTACAGCATGCAGTTAGTGTCATTGGTGCATTAGGGAAAAATTCCTAAACAGAAAGTCATGCCTCAAATATAGAATGCAATGTCCTCTGAGCCATACAAGGATTGCTGTATGTATTACAGATATATCCACTGTACAATGTCAAAATCCCTACTCTTTTACTGGGAGGGATAGTTAGATTTCCATGTTCCGTTCTTTCAGTTGCACTGCTGTGAAACTTTGTCCTCACTGGCTTTCAAACAGACCTCAAAGCCTGACATTCCTTCATTTATCACCTGAGCTCTACTTATCACCTCCTCAGATTTGTTATCAACCCTTATATGCTCTTCTACATAAAATCTCAACTCTTTTCAGTCCAGAGGCCCTTAATGACATAGTTAAGTGGTCTAGTGGACTTGGCAGTGCTGGGAGAACAGTTGGACATCATGATCTTAAAGGTCTTTTCCAAGCTGGTTGACGATGAGATTCTATGATTCTACATGAAAGCTAGTTAGATTTTTAGTTGATTCTGTGTTTTAAGCAGAAGAAAACAGATTATATTAGATTTTTTTCCCTTTTCTCTTAATTTCTCCCTCTTCTTTTCCATTAATCATGACTCTCTATCTCATATCGGTGCTTCAGAATAGCAGTGCCCTTCCCTAAAATAAAGCAGAAGTTCTGATACACTGCACAAAATCCAAGCAATGATTTTACTCTGTCCTCTTAAAAGGGGTTTCTATCTTAGACATTACTTGGTATTACTTCCCTGTACAAGAAAACAGTACTAGCCTGTGTTATCACTGGGCTCGTTTTCTCACATTGCTCACAGCTCCTAGGAGGATCCAGGTATTTATATGTTAAGGCACAAATGCACTTAATGAAGTTACACCATTAAAATACGGCTCAAATACCTGGCCAAACACTGCAACCTTTATTCATTCCCACAATATTTCTGATACTTTGCAAAAATGCTTCTGCATATGGAACGTTAGAGAAGAAAACTTTCACATCAATGAAGAGCTAAAGGCAATTATCATGCAGATTCAACCATGCTATAAATTCATATTCAAAAGGGTTTAGTCTTTACCTTTCATGCAGTGTCATTAGGGGGTGGGTCCCACTTGCATGTGTGGACACTCAGCTGAAACCCGTATCACCCCTATTACGTGAAAAGTGTATCTTCAGAGATACCTTTGCTGCTTTTGTGGTTTGGGGACTGTGACTGGAAGTTAGCAGAAAACATAGCAGACAAACCTACTCTGTCATTCAGCAGCTCTTCATTTCATTCGTAGATTGTGGATTATCTTTGTATCAACCACTTTTATCATAAGTTCAATCACAGTGCATCTAGGTGACTACGAAAAATTATACAGGAGCTTACAACCATTACAAAAACACCCAGATTTGGTTTAGAGAGGTTCTAGTTTACATCCTCAGCAAGAGACTGGCAAAAATCAGAGCTGGGATAGAACTGCATCATTGCATCATCATTACTTGTGATCACAAATAAAAATATCAGAAGAATTTCAAAGGTATGTGAATAGTTCTTAAATCATCTAAGTGGAAAGTATATTTACTAGTCAAAAAAATAACTTAAACATAGCACTTGGAAGGCTCAGATGCTTATTTATCAACCCTCTTCTCATCTACAAAAGGCCGTGAGCAATGAAATGTATTTTCACAGAGCCTTTAGAATATCAAATATAACCTCTCATTCCGTTTCAGATAGGGGAATGCTCAATATATTGCATTCCTGAACCATCCTATCTGATAACAGCAATCCCTTATTACAGTCCACAGACAGGCTGGATGAAGCAGCTCCCTTCTCATTAAGGTAACAAAGCAGTAAGAGTACACACAGCAAGCTAGATCCAAACCAGATGTGAAGGAAAGTACATTATGCTGGGGTTTTCAGCAAGACAGCAACCACATAAAGATGAAACTTTTTCTACAGAAAATTGAATGACCAGGTTTGCATCCAATTCTCATTTTATCAAGTTTTAAGTTCCACAAAAGACAATTAATCTCTCAGCTAGAGAAAGGCAAAATAAAATCTATCAGTCTGCTAAGATTCCGAGCCTGTAAGACACCTCAGAAAGCTGTTGAAGTAACTGACTCCTGGGTAAGGTTCTACACAGTTTGGACTGACATGAATTCCACTTCTTGGAAAACTGAACTGGGAGAATTTTTACATTAGAAAAAGATATATGAAAATGGGAAATACAGAGCATTATTTTCTTTACAATAGAAAGAATGGAGAATCAATGTTTCACATCTCTGTCCAGAAATGAATAATGACAGAAGTCAAACTGCTGTAGGCACCTGTAATCATTCCTACAGTAACCTATTACATTTAAAGTGCACACAGTCACTGGGAAGAGTTAAAAGGAGAGGGGAATACTTTCAAAACTCTCTAAGAATAGAAACAGAATAGTTGGTAAAGCTGAACACACCGAACAGCAGCAATGCCAAATCAATCTTACCCATCAAAAGGAACTCACACCCTATTTCATCACCAATCAAAAAACAGTAAGTACTTTAGGGAGCAAGGGATGGGGGAAATTGAGTTGTTCTCTGTATCCTAGCTCTCTAGTCTAAGACTTACTTTAAGAGAATAATTCTCTCCAACTACATGCGGATCTCTTCACCTAGAGCTTATACTAAGAACATCCTGGAAGGAATCTGTGTCTGTATTCACTTCTGCAGCTGGCTGAGTGAATGAGGTGCTTCCTTGGCATCTCTAGATGTGAGAAATTAGAACAATTCTGTTTGCTGCAACATAACTGGATTGCAGCAGTTGGCACAATAATATAAACCTGCTAATTATGCAATCGGACTGTATCACAGGCAAATGCCTGCCTAGTAAAGCTTTGCCAACTTCCTATCTGAGTCATTTCACGTGTGTCCCACTCAGACTCCTTTGTCATTCTGCTGACTGTTTAAAACAAACACTCGTTTTGGTTACAAATCTTTCCATCAGTTTTAGTTGTCTGACAGTAGTCTGCTTGACTACAATCTACAGGGATGCAAAAAAAAAAAAAAAAAAAAAAAAAGAAAAAAACAGCGACATTATACAAGACAGTACCAGAACAAAAGCTTCTTTATTTCTACGGGCTCACCTAACCAATGTGAGGTACGTTGTTCCTGAGGAGGATATAACTTGATTGAACAGCAGCAAAAGAAAAATCCAGTGGAATTTAATCGCCCATCGCTCTGAAAAAGACTCAAAACTGTACTTCACAAGTACCCGTTATCTTTATGAATGCAAGTAAAATTGATATGGCAAATGCAAGAACGCCATTTGAGAAAGTGAACCAACTGTGTTCCTTTTATTAGTCTCTATAACCTCATTAACCACTTAGGTCTCTTTCCATATCTAATTAGAATTTAACTGCAAGTCATTGACATTTCATTAATGCCTGGTGTTCCCTTAGCAGAAAGAAACCCGAAGTAATAGAATGTTAAGACTATACCTTTCTAGAACAGCAAAAAATTAACTATTAAAAAATAATAAGCAAACATTTCAAAAGATGGTAAACATATAACTTATAAACTAGTTTAACTCCAGTATTTGTTTGCAGGAAACATCCAATCCCAACTCAGCAATTAAATGTGATGCTCTGCTTAATATTTAATAACTAATTAAAATAGCCCATTTTCAATACTAGAACAGAACAAAAGTGGGAACTCTCCGTTTTGAAGCGGATTTAGGGGCACACTGTCACAGTCTATTAATATAATCACATATTCTGTTATTGTACCCATAAGTTATACAACTGGAAGCAACTTGGCTTTAAGACAACAGTCACTAAATTCAAATTTAAACAATCTGCCTTCCTTTTAGGCTCTTCTCACAAGTTATTGGGAAGGGACATACAACTCTTAAACACCAGTCTGCATTCAAAAACCTCAATTTCTTTTTTGTTCAGTTCTTAGTTGTTGCGTTTTCCTACAGGCAGCATTTCTCATTAATTCCTCATGTCCAAGAGATCCATTCATCCACTGCTGGAATTGCCACTGATTGATATCAGACAACATAAGTTTCCGCAATGTTTCCAGCTGGTCCTGTCAAGCCTACGTGAAAAATTCCTTCCAAATACTGATCCTCTCGTACTTGGGACTGTAAGGCCAGGGCAGAACTCTGCCAGCAGGCCTCCTGATATACAGTGACTGAACAGTATTCTTTTCTCTTCCAGTCCCTGAACAGTGTCTTTCCCCCCACCTTGCCAATAACTTTTCCAAAGACACCTATGGAGGGGCAAGTCTGAGATTTTCCTCACTATTTTAATACCAGCAAAATGTACTTGAACAAAGAATACAGGGAACCATTTCTGAACAGGGGTTTCAGGGTCTAGTAACTAATGCATATATAATGGTGAATTATAATAAGGTCTTTATAGTTTCTCACAGCACTCTCTCAGGAAGAGTGAATGAGTACAGGTAATGTGGAGTTTTATGACAAGTATCATAAGAATTCCTAATGAGTCCACACTTGAGATGAAATAAACTCCTTAGGCTGGGATAACATTATGGAAAGACTTTTTTTTTTTGCCCCTATATAATAAATAATAAAAAAGCTTGCAGTCAATCTTTCACCTCTGTTAAATCTTTAACCATGTGAAAGCTAATAACACGTAGAAGTGAAGATCTTGTACTGCAGCAAAACACAAATTACATGTACCAAAAAACCTTTCGGAAAGACGGATTGGACTGATTTATTTCAAAATCTATTCAATTAGAGAAAACTTTCATTAGAAAATACAAGAACTTTTCATTTTGAGGATAAATGAGGGTCCTCAACTGAACACTGGCTGATTATTTTAAATAAAGCGTTTGTCACTGGTTTGGGGGTTTTTTCCACATTTGGGGCAGCCACAGCTTCTCTGGCCAGCCTGTGCCACTGCCTCTTATGGAGTAATTACCAATAATGAAGCAACAAGTATTGGAAGTAAAACTTTTGTGGTAGCATGGGGTTCTCACAGTGACACAATAGCTCCAAGGGCTAATCTAGCAATCTGCTACAAAGCTCATTTCCTCTCCTGTAATTAAAAGGCAGCATTTATGATCCTTCTTTAAGGAACCACAAAACCAGAGAAGAAAGCAATGGGACACCTAGGCCATCTTCACAAAGATTAACTCTATGTGCTCTGGTATAAAAGAGCAGTCCTCATCACTTGTTTGCCATCATCTGGTTATAGCACCTTCATGACTTGCAGTAGTATGACAGAGCAGAGGTCAGATAGATATTCCCAGTTAGCAGCACTGATTTATCCTGTGTTCAGCCCCCTTACAGGAAATAGATTCAGATTTTTAAGAACATTCTGAAATGACACAAATGAATTTGAAAGAATTTAAGTTTTCATTTTAATTAAAATTACAGAAAAATTTCCACTTGCATCTTTCCAGTAAGAAGAGAATGATTCTGCTTGAATGACTGAGTACTGGCACAAAACCCACAAGCAGTCTGAAGGCTTAATTTCAGTCTCCTGTTGTGCTGAGTAATGATGACAGTCAAGATTTGCTAAATTATGCTATTAGTAACAGTTAACACTTGACACTGTTGACAGAATACAGAAAGTAAAACAAGGTATATAGGCTGCTTGTAAACCAGACTTAAGAGGTCAGACCAGTGATCTCAGCCCACAAGCTCTTCTGCTGCTGGAGTCACCTACGACATGTATTCCAGTGTTCGAACAGGTTCTCTGCCCTTCCTTTGCAGGCAATACTATAGCCTCTCACATCTAAAGTTAGATTTGTTCATATCAGCTATCAAAGCTTCAGTTACAGACTTCTTTGTGTGGCTTTAAAAGGTCAAAACCATGCCTCTTCAGCTCAGGTCACTCTTGCTGCTCTCATACTGTATACCAAGGTCAAGAAGCTTAGTTTGCTCTCATGAAAGGATGACAAACAATCTCACAACTGGCAGCAATATCAGGTGTAGCACTAATAGCAAACAGTGGCAATTTAGCAAGTTTGTCATTCACTTCCCTTCCCACAGATCATTTCCGGGGGTAAAGAAATACTCCATAACAAGTTACCTCCTCACTCCACATAACCAAGCCCAACAGAAGTGGAGATCAACTGAAACTATTCTTGTTTAAAGAAAATATTTGTCAACATTTGCAGTTTCCACTTTCTGATCCATGCAGTCTGTCATGCAATCTTTTACCCACAGCACTTCAATCCGTTTGCCCTTGTTTATAAATTATAAACAAGCAGTGCATGTGCACTAAGTTCTCCTTCCCTCTCAGAGAAAATCAACCTGAATAATTAACTACCAAAATCCTACCCAGTTGTATCTGCAGCAATAGCATCCTGGGCAAGTTCAACATATTTCAAGCTGAATAAAGTTGAGCTAGAATCCAACTTCACTTACTTCAGCTGTCAAAAAGAACAATTTGTTCTATCTTCTCTATGAGCCTCCCTCATATATATCGATTAGGGAAATAGCTTAAAGACTATTTCTACATAGGTAAAGGTAAAATGGTTTCCTGCTACCATATATGCTGCCTAGCACTGAATGTTATATGCAGTTTACACTGAAATAAAGCTCAGCAGGATAGCCAGTCAACAGCTAGAGTCAGAATCTGCAGAAAAAGGCAGTCATGAAAAGGCAAGAAAGCAACACTAAAAACACTGATGTTTTCAGCTGGGCAGAGCTGCTTACTCCACAATCGTGGATTTCATGGGCAAAGCGAGTTAACTGTCCTAGCACCTAGCAAAGCATAAACCACGAAGCCAAAGCCTAGATGTCTTAAAGCCTACTCCTCCCCGAGAGTTGACAGGATTCATCCTGAGGCTATGACATAACATGGGACTGGATAGAATACTTCTTCCCCATTGTTCCAGCATTTCAAGGTTTGCATAAGCAGCCACAAGAACCCAGCACGTGATGGAAAGTGACTGCCAGCAACACGAGACAGCAAAGATGGTCAACAAACTAGGTGCAAGCCACTCAAGCAGACTGCAACTGTATCTCTATCAATTCATTTCAAAATGGAGGTGTTGATGGTGTGCACACATGTATATAAATATACTATAGACTGGTATTTAGATTACATTTTAAAGTGGACACAGAACTGCAAAACTACTTCCATTCCCCCTCCATCCTAATAATATGTTGTGAAATTAAAATAAACTTCTTGTACAAAACCTTCTAAAACCTTAGATTAATCTGAAAAGACAAGACAACCAATCTTCACTGGGAAAAAAACCTACCTGGATGTTTCCAGAAGAAACGTTTGCTCTGTTCAGCAACATGACAAATACTTCAGTGAGTTTTCAAATACTTGTATTCTTTTCTATTCCTTTTGATTATGTTATAGCAAAGTCATTCCAGATCAATACACTGCCTATGAGGTCAAAAGAACTCAAAGCAAGGGGTTGTTTAGACATACCGTGTACTATTATTAATCCTCATCAATGTTCTGATGTTCCACTCATAAAACAGAAATAAGACAGGAACAGCTACATCAAAATTGAAAGAAATCACTTAGTCCTTAATGTTAATTGCTTCTCTGTACTTCCTGGGGTTTTCTTTGGTACCTTCACTGACCATGGATGACCCCCATTATTTCACATGATTAGAAACAATTTAACTTCATGAACACTTTACTTGCTGGCGATTAAATTTTAAGTCTTTTGTGGCTGCCCTTCTACTTTGTTTTAGGAAGGTTTTCAGAAGAATAATGTTCACCCTTGCAAGTAACTATGTGACTAAGGGGAACAGAAGTTCATGGCAGCTCGTGAATGAGAAAAAGCAAAAGATGAGACAGGAGAAATCCTGAAATAACCAAACTGGAGTTTAAGTTTCATGAACTTCTTTATGTCTACGAAGAACATCACATACAGCTGCAGTGGGTATCCAAGTTTCTGACAAGTCCCATAATACTAAATGAAAAACTACAAGTCTGAAAAGCATCCCAGTGTCTTTAGTATTTCTGTAGAAATCAGTACGTTATGGCTTACAAGTTAAAGTGTATATGTTTTTTTCAGGAACAACTTGGAAATCTACAGACCCTGTTTCAATACCAAAATTAAACTCTGATTCCTCAACTTACCCGAAAACAGGTTGATGTACTTTTTAACATAATAGTAAATAAATTCTTTAACACAAAAGGAAAAAAAAAATAGCTAGTTTGGATTAAGAATCTAGGACTAACAAAAACCTCAGTCAACAACATAGTTGGAGTTTTACTCTGAGTCTTCCACGTTTTTAAAGACAGTCATGTGGTTTTCTTTAGTTGTGCATCCATATACAACAGCAGCAAATGCATCCACGTTCCTGCTTTCAGAATCCACACCAGAATCTTAAAGCTGTGATTACTCATATCCTCTTAGTAGGTAATTTTTTAATTCACTGGAAGACTGGTTCCTTACTAACACCATGATCTTTACACAGTTACAGGTTTGCATTTGCTTTCAGCAAATATTCTCTCCTATTTATCTTCACTGTTAATTTCATGGACTTGAGGCTCCTCAATTCTGCTTTTAAAGGCAACAGCATAATTCCATTAACAGCACAACTGCATCAGCACTACGTGGCAATATTGGTTCACAGCTGCAGAAAACGAGTATTAGGAGAAATTGTTTAATGCAACTGCCAGAAAAACATCTCTTGGAAGGATACAGACCCACCTGTATTAGGTGCTGTGCATGGCCCAGCCAATAGCACAAATAATGCCATGAACAACAATGAGATGATTTACAGTTTCTTGAACTAAGGATCAGCACATCCAGAAGATCTAAGCCCCAAGAATGCTTCGGAGAAGTAGAAGATTCACAGCAAATCCCTGCAAGGCTAAAACTCTTGAAAGAGAACATATTTCAGAACTGGGTCGAGCAAACGGAAATGCTAAAAGAAAAAGTCAACCAGATGCCACCACATCAACCACAACACAGAGCACTTCACGTGAGGTCTTTCAGAGCATTTTATTTACTTATCCAGATTCAGTCATGTGTCTTATACCATCAGTCATGTCAGACCTTATGACTGCAGGACGAGGGAAGAGACAAGCAAACAAAGCAGATCACAGCACCCAAAGCACAGAAAGCTACATCAGTTAGGTCAGCCTTTTTTCCTAAAGGAAGAACTGAACCCTAAATGCCTTTCACTGGCTTCTCTGTGTCATATTCACTCCCCAAAATCAAAGCGCTATGAGCAGACCAACTAGAAAAGCTTAATATTGACAACAATATTATTTTACACACACACACCCCTTCCAAGCTCAGGGTGCAGCATTAAAGCCATCACAGTCTATGCCCTTTCATGTGTTCCTGTCCTACTTTTGCAAAACCTTAAAGCCCATGCTCATTTGTGCTTTATACTGTACATATTTGTGCAGCAAAGGACAATGGGTTAGAGATAGCTGTCTTTTGACATAAGCTGGAACATCCCTTGAGGCCACTTCCATGCTGAGAGTCACCATTTCCCATAACCTCTCCTTGCCATCCCATCCAAGGAACTCACAAAACCTCCTACAATTTAAAGAAAAATCCTCCAAGCACCTCTGGACAAAAGTACCAACGAATATAACCATGGAAACATGCATAAAAACATAGAAATCATGCACAGGCAATAGGCCCCTACTTTGGCACAGCTCATACATTTCCTATTCTACTTAAACCATTCCAATTCAAGCACAAGACATCTGGGCTAACCATAAAGCAGAAATACATACAGTGTAGAAAGCAAGTTATTTTTCTTCCTATTATGAAATCACTCTCCCATCACCACACAGCTTCCCCAAGAAAGTAGAAATTCCACTTCTCTTTTCTACTACCTTTAGTACCTTCCCACCCTGAATACCTTGTATTTACACCTTAGCACATCTTCCACCCAGGGGACACCAATATTCCAGTACTGTTTTTACAGCAGTACTTGAACCACTGGCATGAAACTGAGGAGCATTTCTGATACAGAAGCTTTCTGTTCTAAAGCACAACAAACTTCTTTGCTGACATTAAACTACCTCTTCAGAAACTGCAAGTTCTGCTTGAATAAGCACAGCAAGTAATCCCCCATGCTATATCAGATGATATAGTACAGGGCACACGGTACCTCTAGATTATGTCAAGGCAAGATATAAATGAAAATAAATCTTTTTCACTTGGACATGAAGCAAAAATTTTATCATCAAGTTCACCAAGACATTAAAAGCTTTGCAGTATTAACATCTATTTTCAGTTTTTAAGTGAAAGAGTATTTATTCACTGAGGTGCTAACAGATTTCAACAATTAAGGGAGAGATGCACCTAATGTGCTTTGCTTTTACTGCTAAAGCTTCTATTCCTCTAAACACAACTGCAATTGCCCCTGCTCCCACCCCTTCTCAAACTGTTATGCTGCAGGAAATGGTTTATTGACTGTTGTTTGTTAAGCAAAAGAAAGTCTAAAATACACAGATTCATACTGGGGGAGTAGCTAAACAATTACACAGGGATTTTAATTACCACAGACATTTACTTTTATTAAAAACATAATTCAAATTTGAACATGGACTGAACATTTCACACTGCTTTCAGTCAACAGCAATGTTCTCACCTCCCAGGGGGATACAAAGCTAAGCTGTAGCTTCATGGCACAGTTTGCAGCAGAAAAATCTAAGCACAGAATTATCCCATTTATCATCCTAATTACATCTCAGAAGCTGCTGCAGTAGCATCAATATCTGCATCAAACTCCAGGTGTCACCACAAATTCTCAGGCATTGAGCAATGTCAGCATACGAATGACAGAACTGCCCAGGCAGAAATCAGTAGTACATTACTTTCTTCCCCCCTTTGAAGATCCTGATTGCGTGAAGAAATACCTGTGTTTGATCCTTACATTTATGGGGGGGGGCCTGCTGACACCATGTGCAACTCCATAATGCTGCTTACAGAATGCTGAGAACAACCCACATCAACAATTTCCACTTTCTCATCAAGTACAAAGGAAGGTTTCATACAGTATTTTTTAGAGGCATGTGGAATGACGAAAGGAAGATCCCTTACAGAGCAAGTACACTTAGACAGCTAGAAGAACAAACAGAAAATAAGATGTTCTGGAAGATGACTTGAGGAAACACACTACTACTGTTGAAACACTAAGATACTACCAGTTGTGACCAACGCCAAAGGAAGCTATCACAACCAGGTCATAGCGTTCACAGACGGCCCGCAAGACTGGAATCACTTAATGTCACAATAAGACAACAATGGTAAGGAAAGGTTCCTAGGAAAGCCACCCTATAAAATTCCTTTGAAAGCAACCCCAAATCAAGCTTAGTGTATGGTTTTGCGTTAATAGCACTGGAACGTGGACACCAGCAAAGAACAGTTGCTTAAAATAAACCTGTCCAGCATCTGATGAAGGTATAGCTACAGTGACTGCAAAGAGAAGAAACACTGCCCCATACTCTTCACCGACATAAAAACTGTTTTTTCACCTCGTGTGGACAATACCAGTGTAAAAAGCCCTGACTTCTCGCTACACCCAAAGCAGCCAAAATGGGGAATTGGAACTTGCAACAAATTACTTTTTCTGAAGAGGAAAATATATTTGTTTCCCACAGATTAAATAAATTCTTGAATTCAGATCCAAGAGACCCTTTACATTGAAAAGCAACAGACTTTTCACTGTATTAATCTAAAAACTCTCAGATGAGATGCTGATTAAACATTCAACTGCCTTTGCATATCACTCCAGCCTGATCTTGTGGTGGTGTCTAAGAATCCATCCCAGCCTACTGGTAAAGCCTGTGAACTTATTCTTGACTGAATTTGCTATTCCATACTTGTGCAAATGATGAATTCACTCAGTAGTAACACCCTTTTTTCCCCTCACTGGAATAAAAATTATAAAAAAATAAATTAAAAACACAAAAAAAAAACCCCACACCACAGCCAGTTTAATCAAAACTAGCATATCTTACAAATCCTAAAATGAATGTGGAGCTATAGGCAACCAATGGCAAATAGAGACAGCAGCTTTCCCTTTTTATTTATCTACTTGGTTTATTTTGGATGTTTTATTACAATCTAGAAGTTTAATAGTTATTTGACATGTGACTGTATTTAACTCTATAAAAGAACGCTGGAAATAGAGTAAGCTCTTACCAGAACCCAGCAAATCAGTTTTAAGCAGTCACCTCAAAGAAGGACCATATAACATGGTATTGTCCCACTGGTTAAACCACTGCAAATCTTCATTATATTTATAATGTCACCAACTACTTCAAAATATCTTGGCTTGTTTAGTGTGTTTAGTCTTAGTTAAGGAAAGCTAAATTCAAGAGCAGGATGCTGGCTGCAGAATAATTGTTGACATGGAACAAAGAAATAATATTAAGCTGATACTGAAGTACGCAGGCTAGAAGAACAGATCCCCTCTAAGTCACAGTAGAACCAAAGCCACCTTTATCATCTCCTCTAACTTCATGCTATAGGAAACTGCATGTCAAATAGCAAAGAACAGTCTACAAACAGAGTAATCAGTGATCTGAGCTGTAATTTTAGTTAAAAGCACTCTGGTCAGACTTAAACCAAAAGACAAAGAAACTTGCAGGACAAAGTTTCTCTTTGCAGCACAAAGAAGGCATCACATAAAAAAAAACATTTTCAATTTGATTATATTAAAACAAAAATAAATTGCAATTTGAAAATAAGAAACTGCCAAGATAGGGAAAAACTCCTGAATTATTTTACATATGGACTGACTTAATTTTGTTCTTACAAAAACTAAAATAAAGCTTTGTCTTAATTTTGTTTTCAGGCCTCTTCTCAAATAAGCAGCACACCCTGCTGTTGCATTCATGACTGCATTATTTTCCTTTACGGTTTATGGTAAGTAAATAGAATTAAACGGCTCACACATCACTTTAGATGCCCCCTCTATCCTCCTGTAATGGTATCCACCAAGCTTCATGTCACAAAAGGACACAAAAAGTGATAAAAAGGATGGAGATATTATTCTGGTTCTTATTTTTTTTACATCACTGCAAACAAATTCTATTTAATGGTTTATCTGTCAGCTCCTCCTGATAAAGCAACATGGTACTTCCATTTGAGCAGTAGTTTCTGACACTTACTGCTTTTTCAACATTAATATTTAATAATATTTAAAACCCAAAACAAAACAAGAACAAAGCAGTAAAATAAGCAGCAAAGCAAAGAGTCATTCCAGGCCTGATTTTCTATTCATGGTGTGTAGTTTAACAAATAATGTGACTGTGTTTGATTTTATTATGATACCATGTGACCTGCAGAAGCTCAGGAGACCTGCTAAGAAGAGAGATGAGCATTATTCTGTTAGTGAGGAAAATCAATAACAGTAGTTACACGCTTTATGCAGTCTTTTTTAAAACTTCTGCTTTTCTACAGCCTTAATTCATACTGAATTTTAAAGAAGAATGCTAAATAAATAAATAAATAAATCCTTAGCTTTCCCTAGCCAAAAAAGTCAAGAAAAATTGTGTTTCATTCAGAATCAAGGCCAAAAGTCTTCTTGTTGTGCATAAATACATAAAATTCAAACGTAAATAGCATCTGTATCACATTACTGGTTTACTGCTAGGGGTTGGTGGGTGGTTATTTTCCTCCCTTTCAAACAATTCTTATCTATAAATTCATACTTATTAGGAATAACATCCATATTTTACACTATCTAGAAATGCTAAACTCTGAAAACCTGCACAAATGGAAAGTAGAGGTAACAAGAGCCAAGTGTTCTGCCTGGGGAGGAGGCAGGTCACAAAATTAGCCTGCAAGCTTTCCTCCTATTTCTGTTTTCTGTGGCTCCTTCAGTTCTTTTGGTAGAGGAGAAACCTAACCATAAATTGGGGCGATAGGAGAACTAGCAAAACTCTAAGAATAAAACTACAATTAAAGCTCTGAAAAACAATTTCCAACCCCCGGGTAATCACTGCTTGGTAAATGGCACATTCGTACCTCTGTAATGACTAGATGCCCCAGCCACCAAGTGGGACCCTACTGTGAGAGATAAAGGCCAGCATACTTTAATAACGTTGTAAGAATATAATATACAGAACTAAAAGAATGTTAGCTTGATGTATACTGCAAGAGGAACTCACAAAGCAATAAGTACCAGCATTTTTCAACATATTTTTTGAATTATTTTCTTAAATGCATACTAATATTGCAATTCAGTTTAAGGAATAAAGTGCAACTATTAATATCAGAGCATAAACAATAAATAACATCTTAAATGGTGTGGAATATTATTAGAATAATTAAATTCCCATCTGCTCCTTGCAAAGAAGCTGCAAAGCAGAAAGACATTTAAGGTTGGAGAAAAAGCTACTGTGCCAAATGCATCACTACCATGGGTTGGGAAATCACTTGTACAAAGCACTGTTCTGCTGAGTTCTCTAATTATTAGTCTTCCATATCCAGTTCTGTTCATAAACAGAGAGCACATAACTTGCTTCATTATCCATCGGTTGCTATGACACTAAAAGAAAGCTGACAGAAGGTTTTTTCTACATTGATCACAGACCAAGAGCATTCACAGTCCTGCGACAGGGAAGCTGCACACACCAGAAGCTGTCATTCTATGGACCATCTGGAGAACAAGCCAGGATGCTGCTCAAATCCTTCCACAAGGGCAGCAAACACACCTTTCAGCCCCAGCTTTGCCACAGTCTGTGAAGAGGAACTGGCTCTGGAGACCACTGCAGGAAGGCTGCAACCAGTACCATTAACCACCTGAATGCTTGTGTACAGAGCTGGCATGCTCCCTAGTCTGGCAGGAGATACAAGTTACATACACCCTCTTGTTGAGGTGATCAAACTAAATAAATCATCTTTATCATCAAATCACAGACTGGTTTGTGTTGGAAGGGACTTTGAAGATCATCCAGCTCCAACCCCCTGCCATGGGCAGGGCCCCCCCTCCA
>NW_009937861.1:67290-73019 GCF_000696875.1 Nestor notabilis
TGAACCGTGGCAAGGCAGGGGGCAGCCACAGCTTCTCTGGGCAACCTAAGAGCCAGTGTCTCAGCATCCTCACAGGGAAGAGATCTCCTTTCTTTCAATCTACCATACCTACCAGTTTCAATAAAATGTAATGCAAGAGGAAAAGAATTCCTTACAAGCTAGAGTCACCATAAGAGGAAAACAAAACAACACAAAGCAAACAAAAGAAAACCCCAACACAACCCAAATTGTTTCTCAGTAATAGTACAAAATCCTGAGGGAAATGAGGGAATTGACAGGCTGAGGAAGTTGGGGCTGTTCAGCCTGGAGAAGAGAAGCTGTGTGGAGACCTCAGAGCAGCCTTCCAATATCTGAAGGGGGCCTATAAGGATGCTGGGGAGGGACTCTTCATTAGGGACTCTAGAGGTAGGACAAGGGGTAATGGCTTTAAACTTAAACAGGGGAAGTTTAGATTAGATCTAAGGAAGAAGTTCTTCACAGTGAGGGTGGTGAGGCACTGGAATGGGTTGCCCAAGGAAGTTGTGAATGCTCCAACCCTGGCGGTGTTCAAGGCCAGGTTGGACAGAGCCTTGGGTGACATAGTTTAGTGTGTGGTGTCCCTGCTCATGGCAGGGGGGTTGGAACTGGATGATCTTAAGGTCCTTTCCAACCCTACCTATTCTATGATTCTATGTGAAGAACTGTAGGCTGGGACTAAAAACACCACACTGGCAGTATTGCTGGTACAGTCTCCACAGCAGTGTTTAGAAATGCAACTGACTTACTGCACTTAAAAGGGAAAAGCCTGCAACATGTGGCAGTAAGAACAGCTCCAGATTATAAGACATCAAGAGGAAAGAAAATGGAAACCAAGCAAAAGAACCCACTAGTCTGAGTACCTTCAAGCTAAATAACCCTTTTTGGGATAGGATGTTTGGGCTGTGGAAGCTGCTTTCTTCATAAGTTTTAGTGTAAAATAAACAAGTTTTCATCACTCTAATCCATAAGCCAAAGCAAATTTTTCACATTTGCTTTAACAGCAAGGCTGAGAATAAATGACATTGTATTTGTTTTACCAACACCACCCCCCCAGTTAGAATATAGAGATCATTTTGCTCATTCACAAGAACAAAAGGAGCCAGGTAGCGCCCATGTTCTGGCTCCATGTAAGAAAGCATGCACTGCTTGCTTTCCTTTCACAGCACCTCATTCTGCACTCTACCAGCTACACAAAAAGTAAACATCCGAAGCAGTGGCCTGGTAGCCTGGAACAGATGACAGCAGATACTCACAGAATATGGCTCATCTCTTAATGAAGTGCAGAAGTTAAAATTCAAACTGCATCACTTCTTTCACAAAGAATAAACAGCAAAGGAAAATCAACTTCAAGCTAAATCCTGACAGCAGAATCTCATAGAACCAAGAAGCAATCAGCAAATCCATGTTCTCTCGTGACTCCTCTTTTAGTCCCACACCCAGAGCCTTCTTTATTTCCAGTGCCACATTTTGAGGCAAATTCCACGGCAAAGTCAGCTTATTGAGAAATACGGGCTTATAACCTCCTTGAAAAAGAGAGGGCATATTGTTTTGCACAGCCTTGGACCCTAGTCCTGACCTGCAGAACATGCTCTATTATGATTTTACAACTGAAAGCCCAGTTTCAATCCCTTACTTTCAAGTTCATTCACAAGCTGCCCCACTAGCTTCAGTGTGGAAAAAACTGGAAGAGGGAGGCATTAGGCATCATAATGAAAGGGATGAAAATTTGATGCATATTAATCTCAAGAGCCAACTGATTGCAGAACAAACTAGAAATATTGTATAACAAAAAGGAAGGCATTTCTTGATGTTACAAAAAACTTGTCTTTTCACCAAGTCATTCAGAAATGCATAAGACATATCTGGATTGTCCACACTTCAAATTACTTACACATCTTGTCTGCAAGAGTTTCAAATGAAATATTAACAAGTTATCAAATCCTTCATTCTCATTTACAAAAACGGTTGCCAAAAGCTTATCAGTCCACTGCTCTACAGATCCACCAGATCTACTTCTAAATGGAAATGGAACAGCACAGTTGAACTTCATAGACAGTAATCTATTGTATTCAGAATATGTACATACATAGAAATAATAAGGGGTACATACACAGAATATTTTCAAAGTAAAAGTTTTACTTTGGTGCTCAAATCACACTACACTTTTCAAGAAGTCAATTTAAAATGGCAAATGCTTTCTCGAGTCGCTCTTTCAATGTATTTAAAAAGAGCCAACAGCATGAAAATCCTTTCTCTGGGTAGAGTTTTTATAAAGGACTTCACAAATACATCTACATTCTCATCAGCAATATATACGCCTTTAGTAAGCCTAAGCCTTGGACTAAGTAATTTCCCTCAGTTGCTGGTGCAACACTTAAAGGGGTTTTTGAGTTCTAACACAAAAAACTGCACAAAATGCATGAAGTGAATTTTGTCCTGTTATCAGCTGCAATCTTCAAAAGGGAGCACCACGCTGAGAAACCACCTTGCCCGTCAAACAGCATATTAAGCTCACATATTAAACATTCTGTCTTTTTAGACTTTTAATAATGCAATTTTCCTTCTGCAAAAGCTATTTTTGAGAAATCCCCCTTATTTTTAATATCCTTGTCGATCACTGGTATTAATTACTGCTGTTAGGCTGCAATCAGAAATTCACTGGGATGAGTTAGGATTTACAACAATGGTCTCCTATGCAAAATGCTTTACTCCTTAATTTCACTGAACTCTAGAGTCAAGGATTCCATCACTGACTGAAAGGACTGAAAGGAAAAGGCTAAACGGCCTTTTCCAGCAGCACAGGCCAAATCTGAGCTTAGCCAAGCACAGAGCTGTACTTCCTAGCACACTCTCCCAGCCTCAAACAATTTTCAACCTCAAAGACTTCTTAAACAGGGACAATATCATCAGTTTTGTCATTTTCTCCTGCACATTACAATGTATTTGCTAAAGGGTGGCAAAGAATAATGTAATAAATACTTTCCACTAGCAAGAATGCTACTTGGCCAAGGTGGAAATTTGATTAACACAGGATCTGTGAAGAGATTTACAAACTTGCATCATGTAGAGGTAAAATTTGTAAATAAATCAACTTTCTTGTTCTTTTCTAATTTTCTAATACTTTAAAACTCAAGTTTTACTCTCTAAATCTCAGGAATTCATGAAACGCGCAAACACTCTCATGACACTTACCTGAGTTACAGAGAGGGTATATATAAACCAGCCCCACGAGACTTCAGCCCACCTCCCCTGACTTTTCATCTGAACAATTCACAAAGAGGCTGCAATGTTCTCTGGATGTGCACAAGGCAGGTTATTTTTAAAAACTGAAGACAAAAGCCAAGTTCACAATTTGACAGGGAAGAGAAACATTAACTAGAGAAAGAGGAATTAAGTCAATTATAAGTTTTAATTAGCTTTCCAAGCTATTCAGTAAATGTTGGTATTCATGAATAGCAATCAATACTGCATTCTAGTGATTTGTTATGCAAATAAAGCACTTCAGAAGTATTATCTCATCTGAAAGTTAATACCCTAAAAACTGGGGGAGGGGGGAATATGTATTTGCCCTTATTGTAAAGGAGAAGGAAAGAAAGAACAGAGAACTTCACTGGAATTTGATCTAGTTCTACAAAGGTACATAGTTACACTCAGGAACAATGTGAAACTCCCACAACTTGAAAGAGAAGATTTTGATACCCAGATGCTTTTGAAACACAAATATATGGTGCATGGTAAACATACTATATGCAGCAATTGATTGGTAACATCAAGTTAACCCTAAGATACTGCAGTAAGGAGCTGATGAGAACTTATCAGGAAAATACTGCCCAGTTTAACAAGTTCTTACTAAATTTCACATTGAGATCTGTGATCTGAGATTTTTAACAGCAAACATGAAACCAGCCAAAGTATGACAAGCCAAACAGGAAGAACTTTGGTCTTCTGCAACTGCCAAGTCCTTCAGTTCAAAGTTACAGAGCCTCTGGAGACTTTCAAGGTACTATGATATCTCTCAGGATTCAAAGAAGGAAGCAAGCGTAGAATATGACGTACGCTCCTACCCCCTTTCTTCATGTACCACAAGTAACAGCCCACTAGCACTGTTCTTCTCAAAGTTCCTACTATGCGTTTCCTTGCTTGCCTCCCCTCCCCATCATCTAATTTCTCCTACTGTGCATGCAACAATAGCTGAGAAAGACAGCTGCACATTACTCACACAGAAAGATAGCTGACAACTCCCTGTACACAGATTACAGCCAGTGTTCTCTACGTCCCAGGCAACTCAACTCCCCTGTAGATTTGGCCTTCGCTTTCCTTCTTTGGTCTACACAGTCATTATATTCATTGTAGCAGAAAAGTTAAAAGGTCAAAAGCGTATTCTGGGATGATCGTAATTTATATCAGAGTAATTGCTCATGTGGAATATTAGTTAAATCTCCAATATGGAGTCAGCCTAAAAGAACTGGGTCACACAGGATCTGGAAAAAGATACCCAAGAACCATTTTGTGAGGATAAACTCAAAAATCTCAAACTTCCTTTACAATAATGCTACAGTCAGCACTCTGCAGAAAGTATTTCAGAGGAGAACAAGGTAAACTTAAAGACAGACCAACATTCATTTTCCTTCTATGTCCCAGTTTTCCCCTCAGCTATTCTCAAGGTTTCACTGAATCCACTAATCTGCCAATATTGCTAAGTCTTGCAGAGATATATTGGGTTTTATTAGCTTCCAACAAAACAGAAGCTGGTGTGTAAATAAGTTTCCATAACACACCTTATTGCCCAGTCCTGATTTATTTTTAGGATTTGTGGCCTGTATGAGAACCGCTTCTTGAAATACAGTCAAGGCAATATGCCCAAAAGTTTACAGAATTCCAGTGTCTTCCCATCAACCTGAAATCTTTGGAGACTAAGCTCATGAACACCAAGGCTCCTGGCTCCCAGCCCCTTTCTGGTTGTTCTGGTTCCTAGCGCTGGAACTTCACAAATTGAACTGCCAGCATCAGCTTCTTGAAATACCAAGCTTTTTTAACTCCTCTGTTGGTCTTGCTGTAACTAAATGTTCTCTGTTGTACAAAGGAAGATGTACTTGGAATGGCTACTGTGGAAGACTTCCTCATACACATACATATACTCTGTACAGAAAGTCTTTACATTGTTCAGTTTCAAGTGTTTCCAAAGAAAGTTAAGCTAAACTATGCATTGGTTTAGTTCTTCATGTTCAAAAGGAGAATTTAAGAAATTATATGGGCATTTTAAGATTTATCCCCTAGTAAATTCCACTATAATTTAAGAAATATATATACTCTCAGCCTGTCATAGTTTAATCCCAGCAGGCAACTAAGTACCTCACAGCCACTCGCTCACTCTCCCAGCACCACCAGTGGGATGGGGAGGAGAATCAGAAAAAGATAAAACCTGTGGGTTGAGGTAAGAACAGCTTAATTATAGGAATAAAATATTATTACTACTAAATAATGAAAAAGGAGATAACAAAAAGGGAGAAAGAGGAATAAAACCCACGAAACACAAGTGATGCACAATACAATTGCTCACCACTCACTGACCAATGCCCAGCCCAACCCAAGCAATTTAAGTTTGTAAGTTATAAATTACTTTGAAATGACTACTATTTAGTTATTAGGATATTTTGAATCCTGTAAGAATTCTTACTTTATATTCAAACCTACATAGACTGATTTGTAAA
>NW_009937862.1:0-1204 GCF_000696875.1 Nestor notabilis
GGTGGAGAGAGAGTTTTGGAGTTTATTTGGTTTAGGTTTTAGCATTTCTCCTGTAGCACTTAATCTTATGACACAGTTTAAGCTCAAAATTGCTTTTAGAGCAAGCTACACAGCAACACCCTGCAATTTACTCATCATACATAAGCAACTCCACCAATCTCAGTTACATATCCTTTAAAAAGCATTACAAGAAGAGTAGTCTAAGATTCTGTGAAATACAAGAGTATTTCCATACTTACTTCCATAATAACAACATAGATTATATTTTGAAGGAGTAACTGAGGAGGACTACAGGAGGCAGGTCCTTACAGTGAAGTAACTGCACTGATCTTAGCAGCATTTGAACAAAGACGTTTCATTAAAGAATCCTGGTGTCCTTACAAAGCTAAATCTTTTGTTTCTCCCAGAATCAGATCATGATAGCACTGAGTTAATCACAAATGCACGGAACTTCTCTCCATCTTCTTTCTCCTAATCAAATCCAAAAGTTATTTCTGTTGGTTTATTACTTAACACGACTGTTGATTTTTTAAAAACATATGCTTCTCTGAAATGGTGCCAAATGCCACAGGGCCATTACCCAGACACAGAACGCTCCACCTATCGCTTCTCAGTTCATTTTAAACGGGCAAAGTCCATAAACTGGACACTCACCCAGCCTGTCCCTTCCGCTCACTGTCACATGTCAGTGTTAACATAGCAATGATTGAGACTTCCTCTCTGAGCTGTTCGCAGCACATTTATGGTGGAACAGCAAACTCCGGAAGCAAAGCTCAGAAGCGCAGATGCAAAAAAGGGGCTGCAATATATTTTTGTTTAAATGAGATGCCATTGAGATGATTCTGTCACCTGCTTTCAACATCTTCTGACAGATGCTCTGTCATGGAACTAGGATCCGTGGTCTCCTATTTTGGCTCAGCTATACCTCAAAATATGGGTATATGAAAAAACTAAAAGAAAAAGCAGTAGAATCACTGCACTTTCAACTTATCTTTTAACACCTTTCCTTTGTTACCAGCTGTTCAAGGAGTTCCACAATTCACAAATTCAGAGCAATGTCTGTCCTCATTGTACAAGCTTCTAAAATCTACACAACAGGTAGGTGCTACAGATGACAAGTAACTGGTCTAACTCACCACAGACATCAAAATATGAGCAGGAAGAACTTTGTGCAAAATAAAACTCTTTTATCCAAAGTGTTCTC
>NW_009937863.1:0-17510 GCF_000696875.1 Nestor notabilis
ATATATATAAAATCTTCTCTTACAGAAATTGGGATTACTATGGAGATCGGGCAAACCTTAAGGCACCCACTGAGCAATAAAGGTGAAACAAAACCTTCCTTTCTGTAGATAATACCTTCCCCGCTCTGAAATAATGGAGATTTAAAGCATAAATAATTCTGAGGTGAGGCAGTTGTAATACTTCCTGTGATGGTTTTTTGGTGCTGTTTATGTTAAAAGGCTAACAAATTATCACCTGATAGCTGTCAGCAGACCAAGCATTATCATAAAACATGTGAAGTATCTAATTTACCTTGTGGAGCATCTATGAAGGCTATGAACTTTCAGCTCTGTAAATAGCTGAAAAACCTCTGTGGTTTCCTATTTCATTGAACTGGCTGAAGGGTAGAGTCAGCACATCTGTTGTTTAACCTTTGTTTCTTAGTATTCCATTGTGTAAGAACAAAATAAGAAAGAAGTGCAGGTATGGTCAGGCAGCAATGTTAGCAGTGGCTTAGCAGCCCTTGATCAACAGCTAGTTGGCTGAAGATGCTCCCTGGTGGGATGATGTCCCAAAACATATATCTAATATAATAACTATTAATTGCCAGTTCATCAGCAGTGTGCAGTCATGGCATGAGAGCTGTTAACCTAAGAGCCACCTAGGCTTGGAGGGCGGATTTCATTTTTTTTTGCCTCTCTGGCTTTCCCCTGACTTCCTGAGTTCCCGTGTCACACCAGCATCTCAGCACTGCTGCTATCACTTCCCACAGGGAGGCGAGCAAGCTGTCTCAGCACTTTTGATGCTTCCAGATGAAATGGCCTTTTCTTTTTCATTTCCTGTCATGAAGACAAGATTGCAATGGCTGCACCTTTGAAAAGTGTTGGCTCAACAGCTTGCCTGCCAGAGGCACATCCTGTTATTGTAGTCACTGTCTGCTTCCATCTTGCACCAGCTGATCCTCTGTCTGGGTTTATTTCAGCAGTGTTATTTCCAGCACCTGGCAGCACAGCAGATCTTGGCTAACTCATCTTGTTCCCAGCTGATTTTTCCAGATTTCTAGCTTTGGTCTGTCACTTCAGTTTTTCCCTCCCCCTGACTCAAACTGCATATCCAATTTTAGCTTGATCATGTTTTGCTGTGTGGGGATTGGCATACACTCATCTCAGGAGTACATGCTGTGACTTGTAGAAAGCACGAAGGAGGACTGATCGAGGGCAGCACACTGATGAGTACACTCGTGGTAACATTGTGCTGAACACTTCACAAGAGGGCACAGCAGTTCTGAGCATGCACTTCAGAAGGCAAAGTCACTGCATCTTGGTGGCTCCAATGAACCTGCGTTCCTGGAAAATAACCATGGTTTTGTCCCTGACATCCAGGCGGTGGAGGATATGGGTTTCATAGTGCATTGAACAGAGTGGGAGGTATCCTTGGGAGAATGGTACAGTGCGTAGATGCTCACCTTGGCCAGTGAGAAACACATGCTGGTCTTGATTACTGTTCTCTGATTCATCTTCAGCTGTGCAAAACAAACTCCTTTAAGAAGACAAAAGCAAAAAACAGAAAAATAAGCAAACACAAGAAAAAAAAAAACCAACAGAAAAAAAGCTACTTATTACCTTTCAGATGTGAAGAGCAGCTGGCAAGGTAACACCATGTTGGGATGCTCTCCCTCTTCCAACAAAGCTCTGAAAAATTCCCAAAGACCCCTCTGACAGAGGCCATTATAATAATGTGATCACATCCCGAATATCATCTTAAAAATATTTGCAACTTGCTGTTGCAAAAAATTTAGTGTAGGGATGGATTTACAGCAAGATGAATTTTCTGCATAAAAAAAATGGAAGACAAGGCAAAGGCAATTTTAATTTTAAATAGAAAGGTGAAGATAACATTGTTCTTTTGGAGAAAATAATTACTCATAAAAGTTATAGAAGTCCAGATGCAGTTTTTAAAGTTCTCCTGTAGAAAGAATCAAATGGAGATTTTTTTTTTTTTCCTTATATATGAAACTTTTTTCATATTTCTGGAAAAAGTGTAGAATTCAACCAGTGTAGCTCATTGTTCTGGCAGCTTCCAGATGTCCAGTGAACTAGGAGTACTGGAATACAATGATTTTCAAAAGCAAACCAGACTTGAATAGGGAAGGACACTGCAATTTGGAGGCTTTTTTATTTACCAATTTATTGTTCTTCATGATTATCTGACAAAGCACTGGAAGAACAAGGTCTTTGAAAAAGATAAACATGCAGCCCAGGCTGAAGATAAGGCTTACATATCTTCTGTATCTATGCAATGATCCTCTCCAGAGACTTGCAAAGAGGAAAACAAACAAAATAGAACAGAAGTAGCAGGGAGGGCAAGCGATCTTGGCAGGTCTGTAGACCAACTGCCTGCTCCAGGGTGGGTCAGATGTGAAATCAGATGAGGTTGCTCAGGGCTCTATCCAGCTAAGGCTTGGAAATCTCCAAGGACCAAGGTGGGATCACCTCCCTGTGCTGTCATGTGGGGAAAGAGGCTTTCGTTTACCTCCATTCTCTCTAGCCCAGCTCTCATGCCTCGCTGCACGCCAGGGTACAGAGCTGACCCCACTGGCATCACTGCCAGGGCTCTGCCTGCCTGGGCAGGGCTGCCTGCTGCTCCCACCCAAGTGCATTGGCCCCATTGGTCCCATTCCTCACCTTGTCACAGCCCATCATACAGCAGCCTTGAGATTGTGCTTATTGACTGGTCTGTTCCTATTTGGTGTCATCTGCAGTTATACAATGCTTTCAAGAAGTGGAGGTTTCTTAAGTGTTTATTGAAAACTTGCTTTGAGAAATCTGAAAGGAAAGAAGAAAGAAATAAGATAAAAAGAAAAAAAAAAAAAAGAAGACAAAGCAAAAAAGACTCCCTTAAATTGGTCCTTTATTCAGGACCAATTGCCTGTTGACAGCTGTAGTGGTGCATCTCTGAAACATCATATGTTTCAGACAGAATCTAGGCAAGCAATCTTCCAAAAACCCATGGGGTCCAGACCTTTGCCCATGATGAACCAAAGGCAGCTGGGTTATGTTGAAGTTGTATATACCATGGAAATGGCCCCAAGAACCTCGTGAAATTTTGGAAATTTTCTTCCTTCTCCTAAATAAGCAAATCTGATGCAAGCTGTTATTCTAGTTTGAAATCAACATTCCTAACAAGCCTCTCTTCCTGTCCAAGAGATCTCATGAGATGAATTATAGCAGCTGCTCAGAATTTCAGGAGAGAAGTGCAGACTCATAGGCTAGTCTGGGTGGAGAGGAATCACTAGAAACCTCTCATTCAGCCTCCTGAACAAGGCTGCATAACATTCAGTGCCAGATCAGGTTGATCAGAGTTTTATTCAGCCCAGTTCTGAAAGCTAACGTAAAGGGAAATTGCACTGCCTCTCTCAGCATTGTGCTTCACCATCCTTAATGGCAATTATTTTGCCTTTGTGTCTAGCCAGAATTTCCTCTACTTTTTACAGTTGCCTTTATTGTGCACTGCTGAAAAGAGTATGGCTCCATCTTCTTGCTAGTACTCTTTCAGGCTCAGCAGAGAAGGCAGTAATCGCTGCCCTCAACCCTATGGCTGTGTTGTACATCCCTCATGCAGTCATAAAAGTGTTGAAGACATGCTGGCCCTATACCTATGGCACAAGACCAAGCTGTCACCTGCATACAGTAACCATTCCTGCCCATGAAATGCAAGAGGATTCACAGAGAGCAGGAGGAAAAAAAACTCAGGTCCTTGGCAGTCTCAGTTCACTTCAGGTGCTGGCAGATTCTTTCAAGAGCAAGAGAGGAAAGATGAATGTTGCTTGTAAGGCATTTCCTCAGCCAGGAGCTGCAGAGGATCGGCTTCGCCTGGCTAGGATCCACCACTTGCACACAACAGGGCTGTGCCTGGCATTTTAAATCACTGTGCTCCTGCTGGAATGGGCTTGGGAACTGGCCATGGCACTTTGCAGTTACTGGAAGTTGGGGGTCAGTTGTCTGGTCAGCCCTTGGACAAAACTCCTTTAGACTTCAGAAAGTGTTTGGTCCTGTGGAAGAAAGGTAGCATGGGGCATTTGTTAGTGCTGTGTATCTCTGACAGTCAAACAGGGCTCAGTACCTCTGATTTTTGATTAACAAGAATATAGAAATCCATGCATTCACTTGCATTTCACACAACTTTTGAGTTTTCCTTGAAGCCACAAGCAGAGGCAACAATGAAGAATCTCCATCTCCATGATCGTTCATGGTTGCAGCAGGCTTGGGAGTCCATAGCTGTGCTCTCTGATTTAGCAGCAACTGAGTGTCCAAGATCTAGCTTGTCTTGCTTCTGCAATGTGCTGTGAGACCCCTGAGAAGATCTCCCATCTGTCACTGTTAGCCAACGGCATAGAACCAAATAGCTTTTTCATAACTTTAACCTTCCAGGTGTGAACATCTACTCGGTCTCTGCGATGTAGGTGTGAGGTAGGTACCCCTCCACTATTAGAAATGGCCACTCATGCACATCTGTGATCAGTTGATCCAGGCTGTGAACCACTTGCAGATGGCACTTGTCCGTAACTTCTCTGTGGTGGCCGCTGCGGTGTCACAGATAGCTCGAGTTTTGGATCACTGAGCAACGGGGACGGGAAGATGCAGCTCTCATGGAGAAACCCTGCACCATAGCCTGCACCATAGCCTTGCAATTGTCTGTAAAGTTGTGCGTTTGTGTTGGCACGGGGGGACACCCACAGAGACCCCAAGTGGTATTGTCACAGAGGAAACTGCAGAGATTTCTCAATCACAGGTAACTTCGATCACAGCTTGTCCCCTTCCTGCTCCCTCAAAAGGCAGAGAATGAGGGCAGTTGAGGGAATGCAAGATCTGTAAGCAGTAACAGCAATCTGCTAAGAAGCTGAGCCCCTGCCTGTGTGTGTGCTGCCAGACTGGCATTTTAACATTGTCCCTGGTATAAATATCACTCTTCAAATCCTGCAGACTCCTTCTTCAGCTCTTTTACTACAGGATCTTTGTTAATGAACTCTCTATGGGCTTGTAAACATTTCTGCACCTCATTATTTGCCGCTTATGGATAGAAGCCTGCCTGGAGCTTCATTAACAAAGATTATCATTGTGAACCATGACTAATTCCTCCCAAAGCACTTCCATCTCTCATGACCATTTTTAAGTTTAAAAATAAATGCCAGCTGCTCCTCTTTGCCCGCGCTTTTGCAATGTACAATGGAAGCCTGATAAGATTATTGCTGGGGCTAATCACATGTTGGTTTGTGTCCAAGGTTCCAAAAGGGGGCTTATTTTGCTTTATGAAATCAGAGAGTAATTTCTTTAATCTTTACAGGAAATAGAAAAATCTATCCTGACCTTATGCTGCTATACTGACTTACTTGCAGGAACGAACTTTGTAACCTTGTAAAAATTGAGGGACTGGAAAATAAACAATTATTAACTCACTTGAAACATGACAGGAAAAACTGTGACTTGCTCTGGTTGGAACTTGCAATGGTCATTCTTGTTTCAGTTTGCAGTCATCATTATCCAAACCAATCTAGATACAGAAGGAAAACAAAGCCATTTTGTATCCCCACCTGCAAAGCCACATCCTTGGGCTATATTTTTCGCTGTTACTACTTAAAGCTGCAACCTGCACAGCTACGTACAGAGGGCTAAGCCAAGCAGACTGTATAGTCCCAGTTTAGCTCAAGTTCTTCTCTGCCTGTAATTCAAGGAACATTAAGTTTGGGTAAAATGGGAGCCCCACACTGCCTGCAGCAGCCCAGCTAATAGTAATTGAGTTATCTGTATTTAAAATTACTGCAACCAGGCTGACCGATACCAACAGGGAAGGCAGTCTCCATTTTAAGACGACTTTCAATACACATTCCTAGTAAGTCATGAGGAAAGCCTCTATGGCTTAAGAAGATCTTAACAATCAGCTGGCAACTTTGAATAGAAGCATGAGGCTCCAGTGCATTCCATGCGAAGGGACGTCTCCACTTTTGAAGTAGCTAACAAGCATGCCAGTATGAAATCAACTCTAGCATCCCTTGCAGTAACTGTGTAGAAATAACTCTGAAGAAGAACAAGCTTGAACTCTGAAGGAAGAAAAAATGAAAACAGCAAGTTTGTTTTTTCTTTTCAGAGCACAGATAACTTCTCAATGTACTTGTTTATGCTGCAAGAACATGAAGCCGCAGAACGTGGTTATAATTTATTGTTCTGTAAGCTTGAGATAAAAACTAGATGTAATAGAACTCTCATTCTGGTCCAAGGCTGACTGAGTATTTACATCTTCCCACTACAACCAGGGTAAAAGTGGAGGTCAGGAAATGACACTCCTAAATATATTTTTCTTATGCAAGTGGTTGTTTCAAAGTGTTCTGAAGATTTCAGTGATTTCAGAGCACCAAACAAAATCTGTGTATTTATTCAGCTTTGCTATTGCTTTTCTAGACTACGTTGATACTCTGCACAGGAGCTTCAGACATCTGATTGCCTGACTTGACTGCAGCAGGATGGCAATATGAATTGACATGATTGAAGCAGATTCAAAAGGCTTCTGTAAAGAGTGGTAAAGCTAAAAAAAATATTTGCTGTTTCTTGGGAGAATTGATTCACAGTTCTTCTCCTTCTGCCCTCCTCCTGTTTCCCACTGATACAGAGATGACTATGTGGGTTTGGTGACTGCCTTGGTGTGCACAGGGCTCATTGCAAAATAACTGAACTGGAACACCTCTCCCAAAATTTGTGATGTTCTGGTGTTTCCAGAAGTAGTTCTCCCCACTTATAAACTAATAAGCCAAGAAAAACTTATTTTCTCCAACTAATTAATGGAGAAAATGAAACTATTTCAATATAAACTTTATAAAGAAATCTAAATACTTCTCCTTAAATCACTGTCTTCCTCTGGGGTGGCAGCTGCAAGGCTTTCACCCTCTCAATGTAACCTTCACAGATTTTCAGACTGTAAAACTCACACTGGGTTTCAATGCCTGCTGATGCTGGATGGATATAGCAGAGCAACCTACTTCTCTTACTTGTTCCTTGCTTACAAATGCTTCCTGCCACACGCCACCCTCCAGCTCCTACCCAACCTTTGTGCTACCCCAATATCTGCACAAGCAAACCTTGCCAACCAGCAAATGGGTTCCATTATCTGAGTGCTCAGCAGAAGATACACAGTGTTGTAACCTAAATTCAACCTGTCAAGTTTTAAGATGCTCTCAGACTGCTCCTGTTTCCGCTCAAATAGCTCTTCACCAAGTATTCCTACTCTTTTACCCAATTTTCTTTCAGTTGTTTCATTTGTTCACTTTCTCTGGGATGAGCCTTACTTTCTACTGCAGTGCTGGAGGCTGCTGCTGGAAGTGAAAGTAATGCTCAAGCATGTTCAAATGATTAGCTGACTTGGACTTCTGCACCTGCTACAACTGCAAACTTTGCTCTATGTTATGACTCTTTTTTCATAAAAATAAAGAAATTTCTTTTCAGACCAGGTCTTTCTGGTTTTCTCCCTTTCTCTTTGCCAGATCCACCTCTTCTTCTGTGCATTTATTTTCCCTCTGAAATACTTTGTTTTCTGGGAGAGCAGCTGGAAGGTTTTGCTTTCCTTACGGACCTTAGCATGGAGACCTTGGTGTGCTCAGAGACTGGCAGGCTTCTCAGTGGAGACTGAGAGAAAGACCAGCACCTCAGTCTACGTGTGCTCAAAGACTTTGCTTCTCTGGCAGGCCCTCAGTATCTCCCAGCAGACTGTTTTCATGCACATGTGTCACATCATTGCATTAGCGTGGACCATGGGACCAATAGTGTAGTATCCTGTCTCCACTGGAGACACAAATGAATGTCCAGGAACCAATAGCAACCTTTTATCTTCAGGCATTTCCTGCAATGGATGTGGTTTCTGTCTTTTCTGTAACCACTGAAGAATTTATTTCCTGATGTTGACTAATCTCCCAGTATCATAGAGTGATTTTTGTTGAGTGTTTTGAAGAAGCAGTACAGCAGCTCAGCTACACCAGCTCCATGTCAGATGTGGTCAGTGGCTCAGTGTCCAGCTGGAGCCCAGTAACAGGTGGTGTCCCTCAGTGGTTGGTAGGGGATTGATCCTGTTCAACATCTTTGTCAGCAACACAGACAGCGGGATTGATGCGCCCTTGGCAAGTTTGCCGACGACACCAAGCTGTGTGGCTTGGTTGATACGCTGGAGGGAAGGGATGCCATCCAGAGGGACCTGGACATACTTGTGAGGTGGGCTGATGTCAACCTTATGAAGTTCAACCAAGCCAAGTGCAAGGTCCTGCACAGCTACAGGTTGGGCAGAAAAGAGATTCAGAGCAGCCCTGCAGAGAAGGACTTGAGGGTGTTGGTTGACAAGAAACTGAACATGAGCCGGCTTCCCTGTGTGCTCACAACCCAGAGACCAACCATATCCTGGGCTGCATCAAAAGAAGAGTGACCAGAAGGTTGAAGGACATGATCCTGTCCCTCTACTCTGCTCTCGTGAGACCCCACTTCGAAGTACTGTGTTCAGTTCTGGTGTGCTCAACATAAAAAGGACATGGAGCTGTTGGAGCAAGTCCAGAGGAGGGCCACGAGGACGATCAGGGGGCTGGAGCACCTCCCGTATGAAGACAGGCTGAGAAAGTTGGGGCTGTTCAGCCTGGAGAAGAGAAGGCTGCGTGGAGACCTCATAGCAGCCTCCAAGAGGGCCTACAGGGATGCTGGAGAGGGATTCTTCATCAGGGACTGTAGTGGTAGGACAAGGGGTAATGGCTTCAAACTTAGACAGAGGAAGTTCAGGTTGGGTATAAGGAAGAAGTTCTTTACAGTGAGGGTGATGAGGCACTGGAATGGGTTCCCCAACGAAGTGGTGAATGCTCCATCCCTGGCAGTGCTCAAGGCCAGGTTGGGCAGAGCCTCAGGTGATATGGTCTAGTGTAAGGAGTCCCAGCCCATGGCAGGGGGCTGGAACTAGATGATCTTAAGGTCCTTTCCAACCCAAACCATTCTATGATTCTATGATTCTATGTATAACAGGTAAGGCTGACGTGCTTTGCTGAGGACTAGCCAAAGTCTCTGCAGCAGTGGTCCGCTTTCAAGCATGCAATGTCATCAAGAAGGCGGTGTTAAGTTGATAAAGGTATTCTTTTCTTCCATCCTCAGGCACTTCAGTTCACATGGGTACCTACCTTCTTCATGTATATTTCTCCTTAGCCATTTGTGATTTCAATTTATAAGGAAATCATGGCACTGCAGGCATCACAGTGTGCAGCCGTTGCAATTACAGCTACCTGTGGCATTTCTCTTGCACTGATGTGGTGGTGGTCCTTGGGTGAAGGCACAAGTGAGAGAGAGGAAAAAGCCATACAACGGTCATGGTTTCTCCTTGCCGCCTTCTCCTTCTTTTCCTTCTTCTTCATGGACCGGTCATGTCCATGGCAGCCTAGGGGGAAGCATTCACCCATCCTGCAAGGAGCCACTTCTCCTGTCTGGCTTTGGGCCTGGCTGCTGCTAGTCACATTGGGTAGCCTGGAGCACCTTATTTCTAGAGCAAAGTGAGCTTTGTCAGGAATTAAAATGGAAACTGGTGTTTTGAACAAGGCCACAGGTCAACTGGAATAACCAGGGCAGAGAACTGAAGTTACCAGTTTACAAACCCCAGCCACTACACCATCCCAATTACTACTCTGGAACCAACAGCACAGGCGTACAGATCTTCTAAAGGTGCATACTGGTGATGAACAGCGGTTTTCCAAAGTTTTTTCTGAGGGGCTTACCAAAGGAACTACGCACTTGTCATAGCGTTACAGGTGAAACTGTCCTACTTCAAGAGCAGTAGAACATGGAGCCCTGGAAAGTAATGGTCCTCAGCTCAGACAATATGTCTGTTTTGCTCCTGCCCTGTCAAAGTTAATTGCTAGATTGCTATATAAATGAGGAATGGGCACTAGCCCAAGTTTGCATACAAGATTTTGAAGCCCCATGGATACTAATAGCTGTTGGCTAATGGTCACGCTGTGTGGGGGTGCAACTAGCTGAACTGAGGGTAAACAGGCGTGTCTATATGCATGAGAGATGTGGGACTGAAAACCATGTCTCGGGCAGCAAAGATTGGCCCTGCTTCCATTTATGTGGGTGGTGTAAAACTTTGGACGCTGGTTTCAGCTGCATGGGATGACTTGTGTGACTTGGAACATCTCTGGAGGGACACCCAAATACGCTATCAGGTCTGCAGGGTATTCTACAGACATTCTTCTCCTTCTTTTTTTTTTTTTTAAAAAAAAAAAGTTCCCTATTTTTATCTGTACAATAAAGCCTGTGCTATAAAACTCCCATCTTTCCCAAAAAGTGTTTACTAATGCTTGTAAATAAACACATCCTTCCCACAGGCTACTTTCTTATTTTTCCTCCCTTAAAGACACAGTTCTGAAGGTCTGGGTCAACAACCCAAACCTTCAGGAGAGGGGATTCTGCTTACTGCACCATATAACTAGCTACTAACTTATACCAATACAAACATGGCTGTGGAGGAATTTGGGTCCAGTCTTAGTAGTAGGGCAAAGTCTCTAAGTTAGGGGAAATTATGTCACAAGGGATCAGCTTGGCCCTGGGTACTATTTCCTTAGGATTTCATAATGAAAACCAGGTGCCCACCACAAGCAAACCTTAGCACAGCTAGATGAATGCAAGCACCTAATGCTTCAACGGCTGGAGGTGGGGAGGATTTCCCTGTAGTTCCAGCATGTGGGAAAACTTGTGGCACATAGGTGCATCCCCAGAGGGGACAGCATGTTTTGGTCTTCTGTGCTGCCCAGCCCTGATCGCTTTGCCAGGAGCCCATTCAGTGACTGCCAGAATTAAAGCAAGAATTAAAATGTGCTGATGCAGAATGAGCACCCACAGATCAGTCATACCTGCATGCATATAAAAGCACATTAGATGTACCCAAAGAGGGTGGTTATTCTTCCTAAAGGCAACATAACAAACACCTCAGTGGAAAGTGGTTACATATGAGTGTGATTTTTTGTTCAAATGAATGGCAATGCCTGTTGTGAATTTCCTATATATATATATTGGTTGTTCACCTGCAAATATGGATTCACAGGATGTCCCACATATACTCTTCAGCACTGATGTTAGGTGTCAGCTCCACCTGCCTGTGCTGCCCTTCAACTGCTTTCTTTGATGCATTATTTGGAAAATAAGGAGGATTTTTGGGGGATGTGTGTTCCATTCATCTCTTCATCTTTCTCTTTTCCTTCATGACTTTTTCTTGCCAAACATCTGCCAGTTGAATTGCAGTGCTTTCTTTTGTAACCAGTAAGGATGTTTGTGCCCAAACCTTCTGAAGTCTTTTTGCCTGATCTTTCCTGAAATGACCCCCAGCCCTATACCCACCTTGTTTTTCAAACAGATCAATCTGTGTTTTGCACATAGTCATCTCAAACCTTGGTGCTGGGACCTAGCTAACAAAAAGAAGCCTGCTGCTCACGGATGAGTGGCAGCACTTATCTTTCATGGAAATGGCTTTTATGTTTGATGTTATGTCCCCAGGAAAATTATCATACTTATGAGGTGAACATCATTCATGCTTGGTGCACAAATTGTTACTAATCAGGCAACCACTGATGTGAACCGTGTATGCAATTACCAAGTTCGATCAGTTTTCCCACTATGCTATCTGTGATAGGCATGAGCTACTTCTTTACGCACATATGAGCTGTTTTATGGAGAATTAAACCACCTTAAAAAATATGTATGCAAAACAATATTCAAGTCTTACTTTGTTTCTATTTTAAACATTATAAATAATACATATTATTTCTCTCCTTCTGTTACTCAAAGCTTCTCAGGCATTGAACTATCTCATAGTGGGAGGTCCAGATGTGAAAAATTGCAAAAGAAATGTCTCTTGCTGTTTGAGTGCTTTGCCCTGTGAACAGATTTTGCCACAGGCATGTTCCCTTCAAAAATGCAGCTTGGCCTTGTTGATCAGCAGTGCTGCAATAAACTGTCATGTTTGTAAGTCATTACAGGTATATATTTTACAGTGGAGTGATCAAGCTCCAGTCCAACTGGAGATGTCCCATTTCCCTGCCTCCACCCTGGGCAAGTTACTGTACGTACAATCCCTGCTCAAAATAGTTGGGCTGGTAGAGACAAAGGAGCAAAGTGGCATACCTAGGGACATCTGAACCTATGTGTCATGGTCAGCTCATATTCCTAGCCACTTACAGTTTCTGCATCAACAGCAGGATATATACTGAAGAACAGTAATGCTGGCCCAAAATGTAAGGGAGACGACCCATCAATAAGTATTCACTTCTGCCCAATTTTGAGGCAGATCCAAAGCAGGCTGCAGGTTTGGTTGTGCCTGTTTGCACCTCTCTGCTTTCACCGTCCTTAGGGGCAGGCTGTGGTGAGGTGACACTGAGCTGGGGACAGTGCATGTATCTGTGGAGCTGCAGATCAGAAAAAGTAGGGCACAACACACAGGCACTGTTTGGTGTGGGAAGGCCTGTTCTTACTAAGTAGATAATAAAAAAAATAATAAAATATGGATAAAATATATCATAGAACAAGCCATGAAAATCAGCTCTTCTTGAAACCAAGGCAGACCCTGCCTTCAGTTCACCTATAAGAAGGGTCACTTGAATCCCAAAGGCAGGCAGACAAGGACCCAAATCCTGTCTGCCATTCATTCTGCTTGCACTGCCTGCTAGGACCAAACCCCTTTTTCTGGGATCTGTGGCAAAAATAAAGTAGTTACATTCTGGATATTTTCCAATCTTACCACCCAGCCAAGCTCTTCTTAAACTTTCACAAAAATCCTCATTGTTCTTGTTAAGTGGGTCAGAAATATACTCATTCTACCTTCATCTTTCTACCTCTTCTCTCTTTCTCTCTAACTCCCCCAGCAAGTAAGAGAATAAACAGACTTCTGCTTGCTGTATTAATGCAATACAACTACCCAAATGCTGGTCACTACTTCCTTTATCCCATCCTTTTCACGGTCACCTGTTTGTTTTCTTTCCTTCTTCGCAGAGGAAAATTATTTTGAAAGACTGTAGGTAACTCTATTTCCCCAGTTTAATCAATCTCCTCTCCTCAGAGATTCATTTTTACTTGCTCAGAGTACCAGATTTGACTGTATTATGGAGATGAGACCAATACTGTGGTGCAGCAATGCCCTGGTGTGAACTGGAAAGAAATCTCTGAGCAAAAGGATGCCATAGGTGGGGAAGGTTCAAATTCTCACCAGTACTTCTGAAGGGAAATGGTGGTGTTTGCTTCATGGCATTGCAACCCACTCCTGCTTTCTGTCCCTAGTTGTTGACCCAAACCGCCAGACTAAAAGTTGTGTTGACATGGGATGTATTTAACTTTGTCCCATGCCTTAATTCTTTTCCCATTTCACAGAGATTTGCGCTTGTAAATTGCACTAAAACCTCCACATAGAAAAGCAGGGTTTCTTCTTTTTTCTGAGGTGTCATGGGGTTTCCTTTTTTTTGCCTCACAAAGTTTAAGAAGGATCCCCTTGGGGATTGTTGGTTATTTGCAGAGGTCCCTTCTCCTCTGCCCCATGCTCTCTTCTCCCTGTCCCCCCCAGGCCTCTGAGCACTGCAGGGCATCCCAGGCTGCTTGTCTTCACCAGCTCCTGTGGCACAGACAAATGCTCTGCATTCAGGTAATTGCAGTTGAGATGAAAGGTATTTCTGACTGTTAGCAATCATAATAGCTTAGATTTTGAAAGCCATTACATGCAATTTACCTTTCTCTTGCAGCCCATCTCTGGACCTGCTGGAAAGCTCTTATCTGCTTTTTCACCCAGGGAGTTAGCCACTTCACAGGGCTGAGCTAAGATCTCCCCCAGGACATCCACAATATGTGCTGTATCTGTAGATAGATACCTAATCAGGTAAATTGCAACATGGAAAGTTTAAAAGAAGGCCAAGAAATTTCCCCCAGAAGGGTTGCTTTGCTGTCTCTGTGCATGAGAAGCTGGAAGCTGGCTGGGTGAGAAAACATCAGTAACAGGACCACGAGCAAGGAAGATAGATACTGCAGTGGGAGAACAGAGAGCAAAAACTACAGTGTCTGGCTTTTGGGCAGGGTGAAGAGGGTGTTGAAAAGGCTTTCCAATTAACATTATGACCAACAGACAGCAATACAGCTGCCAAGGTCCATATAAGGGCTCAAAGGCCATCAGAGACAGGGGCAAGCAATTTCCACTCAAGGGGAGCTTGGCTATCCCAAATGGTCTTGCATGCCACCCATTGTTTGATCCCCAGCTGCACTGGAAGTAGGGGCTTTGGAGAAACATTTCCCCTCCACAATTCCAGCCCAGGGGTCCTGATACATCACCGTGGTAGCTGTGGTGCCCAGAGCCCGTTTGCCTTGCTGGCACTACAGAAAACTCTCTACCTCTGGCTTCAGGAGTACTCACCAAGCAGAAACCAAACAGCTTCCCTTCCCCTGACCTCTGAAGGAGAGATGACTTTTTTAGAAATATGCAGAAGCTTTTTCTTAGCGTGAAATAAAAAACCCCAAAACTTTGACTTGTTTAGACAACTGTTTAGAGACTTCTATTCAGGTCATCCTAACTACTCCCTTGCTTTTCGGACAAAACAGTTTTGAGAAGTATACACTCTTTGAGTCTCTGATTATCCAGGGAGCTGCCAAACCTCATGGATGACCACGATGATAAGATCCCATGATGATCATCACCCCATAATAAGATCTAGTGCTTTCAGGAAATGTGGGGTGTTTGGGGGTTCCCCTTCTGCCATAGTGGACATTTGGAAACTTAAGAGCTATAGGACAGTCATTATGTGGTTTGGGAACAATTTCAAGAGCAATGAATGTACATTGCATTGAGTGCCCTGCATGTGCTTTTTTGTGGGAAAAGCAAGGGCAAAGAAATGGAGACTGAAGGACGTCACACTCACTGAAAATACACTCGCTGTGACATTAACACACTAGTGTGCTAATACGTGCTGCCAGCATCCTTTGGGATCTTTCACCTTTCCTCCTTTACTGGGGGGGTCTTAATGTCAGCTTGTGTCAATGGCAGATGCTGAACACTGGCAGCTGACTTCTGCTGTAGCTGTCCTTGAACCTATCATCTCTCCCGCTACAACAGCATGCACAGTGTTTGGATGGCCCTGCTATAACTTAGTTGGCAGCCTCGGACATTTCATAATTACGTTGTAATTTTGCCCTACTTCCTGCATTTGATTTCTAGAAGGCCCAAGTAACAGAGTCCAGGCAGCAGCAGGGACAGATGTTTCCCTGGCTTCGCAATAA
Source organism: Nestor notabilis (assembly GCF_000696875.1). Lineage (NCBI taxonomy): Eukaryota > Metazoa > Chordata > Aves > Psittaciformes > Psittacidae > Nestor > Nestor notabilis. Next base: position 15,292 of record NW_009937863.1, read on the forward strand.
TTGGCAAGTTGAATCAATGTAGCCTGGTTTTCCTCATTAGTCTGCCCAGTGCTTGAGCTACTCTGTGAACACTGTGATGGCTGATACAGGCTGAACACGTTGTTGGGTGGGGGATGTGTGGAGAAGGACCCTATTAAAGAGCTTATTTTCATGAAAAGGGTAAAAACTTACGCTGCTTGAGACCTCAGCCCCTTGGCCAAATGCAATTAACACTGACAAAATGTGTTTGAAAACAGAGAAGCATTAATGAATCTTTGCTGTTGTGTTCATCCAACAGTAGACAGTAAAATGTAAACTCTCCTTCTTTTCCTCCCCCTTCTACACATGGGAAGCTGATGGAATTATTTTGCTTTTTGTGCTCTTATTGCAGGTTTACTCCCTGGTGTGAGACTCTTGCTATGCCTGCAGCCATTAGCAATCCCTTTGGGGCATTTGGGTGGGATTAGCTATACAAGTTTGTGCTGCTTTCCTTGCAGACAGGAGGTAAGACTATCTCTCTGGCATGTTTTATTGACAGCATACCTCAAACATTAACTACATCTGACACATCCCTTCCCAAGCTCATACCAGACAAAAAGGGAAATGCTGGTCAGGAGGTGGGTTTGCTTCCCATGTGTGGCCAGGTCATGTTTGTGTAGAGCAGGTTCAGCTCAATGTCATTCTGCAAATGCTGTGACCACAGACAGGGTGGGTGCTGAGCAGTACCCTTTCTCTTCTTGCTTTTCTGAGCAATGTCATGGCAGGACTTCCCCAAACGAGTCGCTGAAACAAAGGTGTCAGGTTGATATACTTGCAAAAGACTGTTTCACAATGACTGGTAGATTGGGTAATCCTCTTTTGTACGGTAAGGTATGGGATGCCTAGCATTTTGTTCTGTCAGAGCGACAATGCAGGTCTGTAAATAACTGAGTTTGGGGAAGAGAGGAGCAGTCTTCTGGAAGGACTGTGCCTTAGGCATACTAGGGAGCTAATCACCCTCTCCTGGAGCTCCCCAGGAAGTCATTGAGCTCAGTCTTGTTTGCAGCTGGGTTTCTTCAACACCTCCTTCGGAATGTACCTTCCCAGGAGAGCGATGGAAATGCCCTGTGGCAAACAGCAGCCAGCCGCTCTTGCCCCGTGAGCACTGCTCCACAAGTCTGTAGGGGAATGTTGAACAAATGGTTGCTCTTTCTGCTTTTCCCAACCTTCCCCAAGTTCCAATTACCTGCCATCATGTATGGGAGCTGGTGGTCTCTCCTGGGTGCGTACTGACTGCTGCTTGGTGCTGTATGGCTTTATTCATTGTACAGAGATGCTAGCTATTGTCATAGAATGGTTCAATAAAGTTGTAGAGCCAGTGCACTTAGCTGCTGTCCCTGCTTAAGACTTGTAAGTTATTCCCTAACTTCTAAACTCATGAGGAAAGACGAGGAGAAAGCTGTTTCCTTCAAACTATTTAAACCCCTCTGAAGATGCCAGCCACTAATCTAAGGGGGCAGAGGAGGAAAAAAACCCATCAAAAATGGAGGGGTTTTCAGGGACTTGGAAATGCATTAAAAGGGCACAGGCTGTTAAAGGCCAAGGCAACCAGTCAGTCAAGGTCTTACTGAACAACTTGTCTTCATCTCAACAGACAAGCTGTCTGTGCCAACAGTTAAGCTTGGGCCACAGTCAGCAATATGAAAAGCAAAAGAAGCAAAAATGCACTGTGGAAGAGAAATCAAATGCACTTACGGGAACTGAGCAGAGAGTATTCAGATAGCAGCATAGGAGCAGTGGGTGAAAGGAATGCAACAGACACCAGAGGTATCAGCTGGGTGATGCTTCTGCAACAAAGGCAGAGTATTGCGGGATGGATGATAATAGGCATGCCCCAGCCAAGGAAGATCTTTCACACTTTAGCGCTGAGGAGGTCTCAGCTTCAGTGACATGCACATGTGAGAGGTGAGTGCTTGGAGAAAAAGCTAGCTGGAAGCAAAACCCACTGTAATAGGAGCTTTAGACATATACAGGTAACTGAGAGAAGTCTGAAAGAAGTCTCCATTTCCCAAGGAGCGAGTAGCTGAGCACCACCTTCATTTGGTTTTCACTTACATATGAGGACACAAGTCCATTCTTCCCAGGGCCTAGTGGAACTCACACAAGAAATCAGCCCCATTTGCTGCAAGTGGAGAAATGCTTTCTGCAAGGGCAGAAAAATATTGCCTAGAGCTGCCCAGGCCTCCAAGAAGTCTCTTTCC
>NW_009937863.1:17541-20876 GCF_000696875.1 Nestor notabilis
TTAGAACAACTTCTCTCCAATATGGTCTAGGGATGACATATCTCTCCTTAATGCTGACAGGTGTTTCTACTGTAAGTCCTTTCCAGCTGTATATCCCAGTGATTGCGCGGGTCCTAGCTGAATGTGAGAAAGGAGGGCACCATTATGAAGCCTGGTGTCTAATCGTGTGCATTTTGCTTGGACAAAAAAAAAGGCTGAAGAGGCTTGCCAACATGGAGGTGCATTGGAGGAGCTGCTGCCTGACAGTGTTTTCCTTCCCTACGCGGTGCAGCCAGGCTCTGCCTTCAGCACCTGTGAGGGATGGTGCCATTCCCTGTGTGCACGGGTGCGGCTGAGTAGCCCCCTGCATGGCATAGCTTTCCCCATGCACAGGGAGGATGTCCTCGGCCCTCACAAACCCTGTCTGACTGCGTGAGAGGGTACGCCTGCATTTGTCTTTTGAGGGCAAGCCTCAACATGTGTGCTCTGCAAATGATAGCAGACTGCTGAACTTGCCCTTGTAATAAATGAAAGCAATAAGGAAGATGGAGATGCGTGTAGAAGTAGGCGTATGCATGGTCTCTGTAGAGCAGCTTTGACTTAGTGTGTTACTGTGCCAACAATGTTATCAGGGAAGACAGTAGAAAAGGCATTTTCCCAAGTTTTTAATTCCACACGGGACAAATACCACTGCAAAGCAGAAACTTACGGTCAGCTGAAGGAATTCCTGCTTTCTAAGGCCAGATACCCTAGGAAGCTCTGACCAACACTCCAGAAATCTGCTGCTCTCTGTTGACAACAGGCTTAAAGTGATCCCTCTAAGTGTCACCCTGGGTGAGGACCTGCTTGAAGGCATGGTGCAAACAAATAGCATCTTGCAGCACGCAGCAGAAAACTGCTGCAGCTTTAGGGAAAGAAAAAAGCACTTGGTGGAATAGAGGGCCAGGAAGAGTAAGAATTTCTCAAGCCCTTTTTAGTTATCAGTTCAGAGGCAGTCCTCATCCATGCTAATGGCAAGATGTGCTGCAGCCTAATTCTAGTAGCCAGGATGTTAGCATACTTCAAGAGCAATCCCATCAAAACCAGCAGAACTGCTCTCAAGGTCAGACCAGTGTAAATGATGCATTGTCACCATGCATTGCGTGCTTTTAAAGCAAGCTGTTACACTGGCATCCCTATGCTAGATTACTCAGTGTCCTTGCTGGGGCATTCCTTCTTTGAATACAGTACATAAACCCATTCCTGGCATGCATTTCGCAGAGGAATCAACAACCAAACCAGGGCAGGAAACAGGAGAATGAAGATGCGACTATCCCTGGTTGGGCAGAAACCACCTCTGGTGAAGAGCAGGTCAGTGAGCAAAGGAGAGCAGTTTGGAGGTGAGTGTTGGACTGCTTCTTCCAGCTGTGCTCCAGAAAACTTCTGCTTGTCCTGGTCTTAGTGCCTAGCACCCACCTGTGCCCATGCGCCCCATGTCTGTCTATCTACACTTCTTTATATTTAGGTTGGAAGCTGCTGGTGAAATCCCTTTTCATTTGCATGTTGCTGTAAATGCAGGCACTGGGAACAGCAGCTCCAAGTCTGCTTTGGATCTGAAGGCAACAGGCTCTGCATAAAGTGAACGCCAGCCAAACTGAAAATTACCTTAGGACACAGAGCTAATGCATCAAAAAGGAGATGCATGTATTCAGATCAGTGTGTTTCATATCCAAAAATTATACGTACAGGCTGAGAACCATTCAAATTTTAACAAATTCCTGGTTTGCTTATCCCCTGACTGTAATTAAATACTATTTTAATATTATTATTGGTGATGATGATGATGACAATGATGATGAAGAATATGATGATGTTTCCCACAGGGCTGGACTTTTTCCTAGTCTGCATAAAGAAGTTGGTAAATACTTGCTGAGTTACCTAGCCTGAGGACACGAACTTCAAATCTTCAGCAGAAAAAGATACCCAGTTTTGCCATGAGATAGAGCCCGTCAAGATGTTCTGGCTTCCAGAGAGGAAAGTTAGAATAAATGCTGACTTTACTTGCTGTTAATATGGCCTAAGAGATCTAAATCAGTCCAGCTTCATTCTGATTGTTAGTCACTTCCACACACCTCTGCACCACTATCTGGAAATTGTGTTAAATCATTGTTCCAGCTGTGAAGGTCTTTCTAACATGCCTCAAGAATAGAAAGCACCTACATCAAAACCTGAAAGGAGTTAATTCCTTACATTGCCAAAGTGTTTCTTTAACGCAATTTAGAAAATGGTTTCCTTTTGGAAAAGCCTGGTCCGAGACACAGTCACAGCATGCCAAATCGAAAACGGTCTCAAGAGTGACAGGATACTCAGAAAAGGAAACAATGTACAAGCACAGAAACATTCATCTTTGTGTCAGTGTGCACATATTAAGTCAGTGGTTTTATGCAAAAGCAATGTACAAATGCACAGTCACATTTCAGCTTCTATCATGTTTTTCTTCTGCAAGGAAATTTTGTGTTTTTTAGTGTGGTAGCTAGAGAATTGCTTGGGGTTTACTGTCCATGCACAGGTCTGTGCATAACATCATTTCAAGGAGCTCCTAACTGCAGCCATTTCTGAGGGAAGATTAACTGACTAAAATTAGGGAAATAAAGTGTATTCTATGCTTTTCCCAGAGACTTAGTCACTACCTTCTTTGTTTTTATATTTGCGTTATTTCTTTCAACCAAAATAAAAAACTATTCAGGCAGAGGGTCTTACAAATCGCCTTGCTATGATTTCTGGGCATAGCTATTCTGTGGTTTTATGCTCCTTCCATGTGTTTCTGTATTTTCGATTGTTGTCCTCTGATTTTGGCCCATGAACACCCAAGCTTGTGTTACCATACTTGTCTCATACAAACTTTGCTGGCTTATTTATCTGTTTCATAACGATGAATAACATGGAGATAGGACACAGAGCACAACAAAACCCTCACTGAGATCACCATGGCAGTCCCTGTCCAGTTCTTGAATTCTGTGGCTCTTCGTGGCCTCAGAGGTCAGCACGTCTCTCGTGGAGGGTTGGTGGAGCTGGAAGCCGTCTGTCCGGGGAGGGAATGCCTGCACAGCCTGGCTGCATTTCCCTCTGAGACCAGTGCAGGTTTCCTTTAGCTGCTGCCTGCAGCACTGCCTTAGACGAGGTGTAAAGCCGAGCTGGTAGTCCCTGCGGATGGATGGAGCTGCAGAAAACCCAGCTGTTTTTTAGGCTGTCTGAACACATGAGGTACAAGGGGAGCCAGGCAAGCCCTGTGCTCACGCTTTGTCTTCCACTTCCCAAAAGCAGGGCAAGACAACCTCTTATCTCAGTCAGGTGGGTGGTCATGGTTTCAACAGGAT